>NC_136413.1:5195000-5405000 GCF_051521515.1 Lactuca serriola
AAAATATGGAATTAATCGCAAGGAAGTGTGACGTGCTCAGGACCATGCGTTGAACAACTTTTTAGGGTTTTGGGGCTATTTAAACAAACTTAAGCCTTCATGGTTGGATCATTTACAACCTCCTTCACCCCTAGATGTCACACCCCAAAACCACGAATAGCGGAAACGTTCAGGGGTAGAGGACGTCATGTACAGTATCACAACAGTGTAATATAATAAACAAGCAACAACATCCTCCATTGCACTATAAGTAAAGTTTTAATACATGTGTGTTCTTTTATGTGTAGTAAGACACCAAAAATATACAATCAAAAATAAAAGATGAGACTTGTCTGCTCCATCTTCTCAAAACCTGGCCTCCGTACCTGTCTACTGGTGACCTGAGAATACAAGTTATTTTGAAAGCGAGTATCAGCTTTAAAGCTGGTGAATTCATAAGTATATAAGTGTCGTTGCCTTGGTTGTGAAAATCTGTTATGAAGGTCATGTAAATCGTTAAATGAAAATGTTGATGTAAGTATGAAATCCCTAGAAAAACCCTTATTTTCTATAAGTGAGAAATGTAGTCTTCTACCAAGACCCGAATGTTCTGTACGTATGAAGTGTAGTCTTCTACCAAGACCCAAATGTTCTGTTTGTAAAATGATAGTTTTTCCTTTGTGTAGACTAGTACTAAAAGTGCTTAGTCTAACTCATCGTTTATGTGAATGTGTCACAAAATAAGGTAAGCAGGAAAAACATAATATTGTAAGTGTTGTCACTGGGTACTAGGACCAACACAACATCGCATTAAGCGAAATGTACAACCTAATGAACATCCGAAGATTGTCCAATTGTCCTCTGTAGCAGCAGCAGGTGGGTGGAAGGGTTAGTCCCAAATCGATTTCCTAAAATAATTAGTAACCTTAGACCTCCGAAGATGGTCATCGACCACTGGTGCTAAACAGTGGGGTTCGGAATGGTAAGTCCCGTCTAGTTATTCCCATTGAACCGGGATAAAGAAGACAATTTACACAGTATGTACTACTAAATCATCCTCATAGTCCTAAGTACAAGTATCCAGGTAAGTGAATACAGGATAATGCACCTATGTAAAAGTGTTCCTGTATGGTATTCATGTATGTGTGTCCATGTAACAGGTAAGTATATGTAAACATATTCATGTATCAAGTAAACATCTGTAAGTACTCATGTATCAGGTAATGTACTAGTATAGACTCATGAATGAACTGACTCTTGTATGACTCCTTGTAATAGAAGTAATGTTTGATACCTTCCCATTATCCCTATGATAATCTACTGTAATATAACTAGTTGATCATGTAAGTTTACACACTCTTACTACTCAAGGGTGTGAGAAACTAAATGAAAGATGCAAACTATAACATCAATACATATATAAGAATATAAGTGTATATGCATATTTTAGTTCAAGAATGTAAAAATGGTTTTGTAAGACATCTTATAGGTTTTGAACAATAAATAACAATGACTTGATGTCATTTGAATAAATATTTCAAAAGTAAAACATTTGGTAACAATGTGCTTTTAGGATGTAAAACCATTTCATGCATCACATTTTGTAGTATGTGAAATTTGTTAAATGACAAACACAGTTATAAAATACATATCAATGATTTAATAACATGTTCGTTTCTACTTGTATTCCCCCCCCCCCCCCCCATTAAAGCATTTAAAATCATTTAAAACATTGACTAGGGGTATGAACTCACCTGTAGTTGGTGATTGGAATGAACTGAACGGTATCAGATTGCTATGTGTCAAACGAGGACTTGTGCACACACTACGATCCTAATGAACATATAATCACACATATATGCACTCAATTAGACTTAAAAGACTAATTGATAATGTTTAAGACATCCTAGACATAGATAACACTTTATATAAGTGTTTTAAGCCGTAAGGACTTTATCTAAGCAATTGTGGGACAGGGTACTTGAGTTTAGGGTTTCCAAAGGACCCTATATGAGAGTTTACTCTCCATAAACCATCACACATGGAGTTTACGGTTGTAAACTCTTGAGTTTACGGTTGTAAACTCCCAAACATGTGTGTTTGGTGTGTTTTGAAGTCCAAAATGCTTTCTAGAATTATTCTAACCTAGTGACTATGTTCTTGGAAGGGTTTAAGGTCTAGAAGTACTCCAAATAGGAGTTCACGGCCTCAAGGACATTTCCCCTTGGAGTTTACGGCCGTAAACTCCCTTGGGGTGATTCCTTTGTTGCTTTCAAGCCTCTTGTACTAGTGGGATGTGTTCTAGACTTTTAATCCTAGCATATGAAGGCATTAGGCACACCTTAGTGCCCTTTTTAGGAGTTTACGGCCCAAGAACCATGTCTTGGCCGTAAACTCACTTGGTTAGGTGATTTTGGTGTGGTTTGGTCCTTCCATTTAGTGGGTACATTTTCTTGTAAAGGTCTAGGCCCTTAGGTGTCATGAAAACACCCTTTGTGATCATTTACATGGATTTTACGGCCTAGGAGAGTTCTGGGCCGTAAACTCACTTTCATTTGTGTCCTTTGATGTGTTTAAGACCTTAAGCTACTTGGGAAAATAACCTAGATGCAAGCCTTAAAGTCCTTAAGTCCTCAAATCACCATTTAGGGCTATGAAATGGAGTTTACGGCCTAAGAGAGTTCTGGGCCGTAAACTCCCAATCTTGGGTGGTTTTGTGTGTTTTTTCATGTCCCTAACATGTATACCTAATGTTCTAAGGCCTTATCCTAGCACCAATGTCAGTTTTGGCTTTGTTTCGGGAGTTTACCGCCCAAGAACACCTTGGGGAGTAAACTCCTAGATCTAATGATTTAGCCATCTAAATCATGTTTTAAGCATCTAATATGTATTCTAACACTACTAGAAAGAGTTACTCACAATCTGGGATAAAAACCCGAAGATCTGTCAGAGAGAAAATGGCTTTTCTCTAGCTGGGATTGTGAATAATGAACTAATTTAATTCAGAAAACTATTTATAGTCCTGAAATATTTTGACAGAAAATATTTTTATTCTCGAACTTGGACTGTAACATTATGAAACTTGAAATGTCCAAATTTCACAAACTCAGGAGCATCCACTCCCCTGATATCTCCTAAAGTGTAAACCCTAATGTACACAAACTTGTTCAGAAAAGTCCGAAAATCACTGAAATTGGTTTGGCTTCTATTGAATAGATATTGTTCGTACAAATGGAAATTTCGGGTTGTCACACTAGAGCAGGTTTTTGGAATCCCTAGACCCTCTCCTCTTATTTTGAGCTTGAAATCTCTTTTGGAAGCTTATTTCTCTTATTTGGTATGAAGCTTGAAGATCAAGGGATTTGCAAAGTGTTTTGGTGAAGGGATCAAGTGTAGATCCAAGAAGATTTCTTCATTTCTAGACCATTATGAGTAAATTTTTTCTAATTTGCTCATTTATTTTATCAATCTTGTTGTTTGTAATATTTGTCACTTTTTGGTCCCTTTGAGATAGTGTTTTGGAGTTGAGAGAACTCAAGCACCTTTTGAGATTTATGGAACAATATATGGACATTCGGACTAGGAAAGTTATATATTAATGCGTGTTCATTAAACCATGCAAGTATTATGTAACAACCGATTTTTCAGGTATCAGTTTTTTGCTTTGCAATAATGTGGTTTTGGGATTTTTTTCGTCACCATGGTGTGGTAGGGCTTGGGCCATAATGTGGTTGTTATTTAAGCACCACGATGCAGTAGGAACCTTGCCATAATTTGGTGGTAGCTAGGGCTAAAAACCCCATATCTCTGGCCTTCAACCCCATTTAAGGGACACGATAGGTAGGTTTCATCCACCCTCAGCCATCATCATCTCCAAGAGCGGAGATGCAAACTATAGTCCTTGTATAATCATTTTGAGCTAGTTTTGGGTGTTTTATGGACATTGAAGGATGAATGGAAGCTTTGTAGAGCAATGTGTCATCATTAAACTCATCTCAACCTCCTTGTTCATATTCTGGACTTTTGTAAGTCTTCAAGTTCTCACCCTTTTGACACTTTCCTTCTAGATCTAGAAATTTGACTTGTTCTTCATGATTGTGTTAGTTTGAATGGATGATTTCAATAAAGTTGGCAACTTTATTGATCTCTGAGGGCCCACAGATATCCTATGTTATAGATCTAAACTTGCATGTGATTTTGGTGTCATGCATGTGGTTTTGACCTTATTTCTCTCATTTTAACCTGGTTACTTTGGTGTCATGCATGGGCTTTTGACCTTATTTATCTCCTTTTAACCTAGTTGGATGTAGGGATTTTTAAGAAGCTTTTGTGTGTAAGGAACATTTCTAGAAATTATGAGTTTTGTGCTTAATAAATTAGGAGATTAATCTATTAAGTTGTTTTGGCCAGTTCCCACGTCACGGTGTGTAGCTCTCATCGATGTGGTGGCGGGTTTCATCAATGACTGTTTTGTCGTGCGACTGCCACAACTTGGTCAATGGTTGGCCACAACCTTGTGGCTGACAATTGCCTTTGACCGTTAATCGTTGACTTTTGGATTTTAACATTCCCTCTGGCATGTATCACAATATTGTCCGCTTTGGGCTCCCGGCACGAAAACTTTCCAGGGGTCACCCATCCCTGGATTGCTCTCGCCCGCGCACGCTTAACTACAGAGTTTTTATGGGATCTGCTGCCCTCATGGCTTTAAAACACGTTGTGACAAGGAAGGTACCCACACCCATTATAAGGAAATGTTTCGTTCTCCTTCCAAGCCAATGTAGGATCAGGTGCAACCCACCTTTACCCCCCCCCCCCACACACTATACGGTTCGACGTCCCCATCGAGCACATCGACCCGCGCCCCATCTCTGATACCATTTGTAACATCCCCTTTGGCACCTATCACACTATTGTCCGCTTTGGGCTCCCAGCACAAAAACTTCCTAGGGGGTCACCTATCCCTAGATTTCTCTCACCCGAGCATGCTTAACTGCAGAGTTCTTATGGGATATGTTGCCCTCACGACTTTAAAATGCGTTGTGACAAGGATGGTATCCACAACCCTTATAAGGAAATGTTTCATTCTCCTTCCAAGTTGATGTGGGATCAGGTGTAACCCACCTGGGTAATTTGGAAAAGTGGAAGCAGGTACTGGGGTCTGTACGCCAAACGTACAGATGGAACGCCCAACGTAAGGAGCTAGATTCTAAAACCCTATTTAGGGTTGTCTCACTATTTAAACATCTTAAGTCAAAGGTTCTAGCCTCTCTTTCATCCTCCATTGTCCTAAACCCCTAATCTTGAACCCTAGCCTCATCCAAAGGTGTAGTGATCTCTTTACGTGAATATTTGGTGGGTTTTGGTGAGTATTCAAGTGTAAAAGCTTTGTGCAAGGTGGTGGATCAAGGATAGGCTTCTGGATCTAGACACCTTGCTCCACTTCTAGCTCATTAAAGTTCAGTGAGTCGTTAGGGCAGCGGCTAGGGATTTCTTTCAGTGAGCTTCTGCATTCGAGGTTTCTTCTCACTGTTCTATGGATCGAAGGCACCAATGCCGGCCCATTTGGTTTATGTATTGTAGGAAGACCCGAGGGTAACCCTTGGCAGTTTGTATGAAAGATCAGAAGGCGGATCCTGGCAATCTGTATGCAAAACCAGAGTCTGTTGGGTCAAAAATATGGTTTATACTTTACTTTTCTAGGAAAATGTATTTTTGTGTCTTGCACCGTAAACAGCTTGGTGTTTACAGTCTTATACATGTTTACGGTTGTGTTTACGGTCGTGAACAAGTTTACGGCCGTAAACCTATTCACGACCCATGTTTACCAAGCCCATGCTCCCTATAAGTATAGATGTAAGGGGTGAGGAGTAGTTTTGATGAACAGAAAAGGAGTGTACGACCAAGAGAGAGAGAACAGAGTGTGTGTTGTGTGTGAATCTTGTATTTGGATCTACATTCTAATAATGAAATAATACAAGATTCATCATCTTCTTCTTCTCATTCTCTTTTATTTGATCTGACATCATCCAATTGATTAGGATTCCACACCATCAATTGGATCTGTTTGATACACAAGCAGATTAGGGACTTACAATTGATATCAGAGCTTGGATTGTATCAGTTAATTTTGTCAAATTTGGAGCTTATTTGACCTTATTTTTGAAGGATTTCTGCATTTGTGGATAGATCTTGGCAAAATAAGGAGGTTTTTTCTTCGCGTTTTTCATAAAAACGAGTTCTGGATCGAGTTTTGGAGCAAAAAATGGTGAAAACGTCGTTTTTTTGAAGGGCTTACGGCCATTGAAAGGTTCTCGGTCGTAAACAATTTGCGGCTAGGGTTTCTTGGCAGCGGCGGCTAAGGCTTCGGAGTTTACGGCCTCAGATTTCACGGTCCGAGTTTGCAGTCCAGCAGTGTGTTCGAGCCTTGTTCAGCGAGTCCGAAGTTCGCAGCCAGCAGGAGTCCTCGCCTCGCACAACGTCCTCGCATCGCAGTAGCTTCCTTGCCTCGCCTACACATATAAAAAATAGGAGGCGGATTTGGAGGTGCCGGGTTTCGAACAAGGGACCTCTGGTTCATTACCTCAGTGCTTTACCCAACTCAACTAGCTGATTCTTTGTTTCATTCCTTCGAAACTTAATTCAAATCAAGTCCTTCTCGCATCCAACTTTCAAAATTTGACACTTTTAACCCAAAAACTCAATTTCTTTTATTTTTAAATTTCTTTTTCATCCAAAATATAATAAAAATAAAAATAAATTAAATTAATAAAATAGAATATAGTTTTTTATTTTTTGATTTTTTTTCTTTTTAAATTTTTACTTTGACTTTCATGTTTGACCTTTGACTTTAAACCTTGACTTTTTCGTTTGATTTTTTTAATTTCCAAATTTAGCTTTTCGGTTTGACTTTTAAGGTTGACTCTTGAGGTTTATAGTCAAAGGGCATTTTTAAATTTTAGTTTGACGTTTAAGTTTTATTTTAGCTTCGAGTTGTGCTTTTAATGGCTTTTGAGGTTAACAAGGGAATTGAAGACTTGAAAGAGAATCGTCAGGATATGTTAAGACAAAATTTCAACATGTTCAACTACATTCCCGGAGAAACCCTGGAAGCTCAGTTGCAGCCATTTACCACACTTACTGTTGAGATGAATATAGCTGGGATCTTCTTGAACAAATCTGAGATAAACAAAAAGCTACTGAATTCACTTCCAAAATCGTGGGATATGAACGTAGCTGGCATCAAGAAGACAAAAGATCTCAATTGTCTTAGTATTGCTAATGTAATTGAAGAGATTAATGCTTTGAAATGTGGAAAAACAATGAGTTCTACAAACATCCTGGCCAATGAAGTTTCATGTACTCCATCCTATGAAGATACGATTAAAATTCTTCATGAACATAATGATTTGCTAAAAAGGGAAGTCGAGGACCTAAAATACGAAGGATATCAACTTAGGAAAGGACAGAAACCCCTGAAGGCTGAATTAGAAGCAAAAACCAAAGACTTTAGGAAGCTTCAGGAAGAGTATAGCAACAAGTATGAAAATTATGACTATATTAAGAGACAACTTGCTGCTGTAACTGAAGAACTTGACACTTTGAAAATTAAGTGTGGAAAAACATATGTTAGTTTCAAAAGTTATAATGTGTCAAGTCACACAGTCGAGTCCTTATTTGAAACCCAATTAAAATTCACAGATAATCAAAACAAGGGTCTAGGGTATGATAGTGTTCCTCCATATTTCAATCATAACTACACATCCATCCCTATGACACAAGAAGAAATTAACAAGGAGGCACATCTTCAATATGGCAAACCAGCTGGATTTGTGTCAGGAGGTATTCAGGTTGAAAATACTAATGTTTCTACTTCATGTGCAGGTAAAGTAGGAGAAGATGAGAACAAGGAGAATACTACTGAACAAACCAATGACTCCTTGAACTCAGAATCTGTTGCTTTGAATTATGTTACTCCTAACAAACCCGCCGTTGAGAAATACAGGCCTCCACTTCCAGCGCAGCAGAGTGCTTGTTGCAAGTGTGCATATGGGATCAATAAGAGACAAGGCATGGATATGCCTCCAGGGGCAGGAAGAGACAACTTCCCAATGAAGAAAAAGACATGTTTTCATTGTGGAACACCTGGACACATTTCCAAAAATTGTCCTAATAGCGCATACGTTCCCTACTATGCACAAGGATGGCAAAACATGCCAAGAATCTGAGTCCCAAAGGCAAGAAGGGAATGTCAGCCGAGAAGCCCAATCCAAGAGATGCTCCAGTGAAACAAAGACCGTTTAGGTCAAAGTCATCTCAACGGCCGACATCAAGATCAAAAGCAAGTATTGAGCCACCCATCAGATCGAAAAAGAAATGGGTTAAACCCAACTACAAATGGGTTCCAAAGGCTCACTCTCCCAAATTTCCTAATGCTTCTAATATTTCTATATCTTTTGTTTGTGATAAGCAGGATATGTCATGGGAGAGAGTACCCTGCATTGATGACAAAGGTCAACCCAGTTTCAAAATGGACTGGGTTCCAAAGACCAACTGACCCCGCTCTGTGTCGGAGCAGCTATGGAGGCATATCATCAGACTACGGTTTGTTGGTAGTGGCTGTTCCAGGCACAAAATAGGAGACATCTCTCAACTATACAACACTCGGAATTTTGTATGAGAGTATGCATCCTTTAAGGGAAAAGAAGAAAGGAAGGAGTCACTCATGGGGTTTGTGCTTAACGACATGAAGAATTTTCGGATCTGTTCTGAGATTATGCGTGCTGTTCTCAGACCTTCTGGATGCAAATTCAATCGGTGACTTACGGTTTGAGTTTTATTCTCTATACTCCTGAGTTTATCTTAATATGATTTGTTTTAAAGACAACCTTTTATAGTTTTTCTTTAGTAGGTGTCTGTTGGGAAGTGATATCAAGAAAGCGATAATGGGCAGTCTAAAACATGTGTAAAGGACTGAATCTGAATTGTCTAAACTCTGTGTTCAATGTGCTGGTAGGCACGAAGGATTTGAAAGTGTGGATTTAGATAGGATTGCTTGGACTGACCATACGATGCTCGGGTAGATTGAGCAGTGAGATAAACACAAGAACCCACGGGATACACTAAATTAATACGCATCTAGAACAGTGGTTCAACTTTTCCTTGATGTACGGACTTATATCCTTAATTCTGGTTCTGATAGGGCGACTGGGGGTTCTGATAAAGTAGGTCTGTAAGAAATTATTTTCTTGCTTTCTATCTGTCAGTCATATGTTGTTTCCTCTGCGTGATTGGAAGAGATCTAACCTGGAATGCAACAGATGCAACTCTATTTCTACGTACCTCTTTATCTATGAAATTCTTTCTATCTGTTAGCCATATGTTGTCCCCTCTGTGTGATCAGAATATCCGACCTGGGACACATCATATGCACCCTACTATCTCTATATCCCTCTATCTCTGTTAGTCATATGTTGTCCCCTTTGTGTGATTGAAATATATCCGACCTGGGACACAACATATGCATCTATCTCTAAATCGGACTTCCTCCTTAATAATTGTTTACTCACCTAAAGTAAGGAGTTCTTCGGAAATTCTTGATAACTAGGGTATATCGGGAAATGGGGAACACGTTCTACTGCATCTAAAATTGAACCATTTAAGAGGTTGTATGTAGATCTTGCTGCTTAATTTAAGTGGACAATAATACTTGTGGTCGTCATCAGCTAAATGGTTTATTTAGCAAAAGTTTGTTAATATTCTTCGTGTTTAAGTGGACCACAATACCGGCAATTGACCAGATCTATTCATGAAAGTGAGGGTAATGATAAACAAGTTCAGGCTGTCTCACAACTTTGATCCCGGATATTTTTCTTTTTGTTAAATTTGTTCATAGTTTTCCTCTATGCACAAATTTAGGGGGAGAATTAAAAAAAATCAAAAATCAAAGAAAAATCAGAAGATTTCAAAAATCAAACAAAAATCAGGAAATTAAAAATCCAAAAATAGTGGTATTTCTATTTTGTTTTTGTTTTAAGTTTTCTTTTAGTTTTGTTTTGTCTTGAAAATTGATTTCAGGTGTAGATGAAACTCATGGAGTGTGTGTCGAAGATTTTCTGAGCCAAGGCTTCATCCGTGATCATCAAAGAATTCTCATTCGAAGGAGCAAGAAATGAAGATTATTCTTTCAACATTCAATTTTTCTAACCCAAAAGCAAGGTGAAGCTGAAATTGAAGACTATGTGACGGATTGCATTGAAGCCTCCTCAATCAGTCTGCTGCTATCTTAAACCTACTAAAGTGATCCAGAAAATTTGTTCTCTCTAATGTTCTCTCTGAAGATTCTCAAGCTGAAAGCGCTATCTTTCAAGAATCAGTACGTCAAGCCTCCTCACCCGATGTGCGTTCAATGCCAAATCTTGAAGAATTGCCTAAGTGCTCAAGATGAAGTCATTCATTGAAGATTCATCAAGTTCATCTTGAAGTTGTGAAGAATTTGAAGATAAATGTTGAAGCCAAGCTTACACTGAAGATTAACAATAAAATCCAGCTACTTTTTAGGGGGGACTTGTTGGTTCAATTAAGAAAAGAAACATATAAACTAAGGGGGAGATTGTTGGGTCAAAAATATGGCTTATACTTTACCTTTCTAGGAAAATGTATTTTTGTGTCTTGGACTGTAAACAGCTTGGTGTTTATGGTCGTATACGTGTTTACGGTTGTGTTTACGACCGTGAACAGGTTTACGGCTGTAAACCCATTCACGGCCCATGTTCACCAAGCCCATGTTCCGTATAAATATAGATGTAACGGGTCAGGAGTAGTTTTGATGAATAGAAAAGGAGTGTACGACCAAGAGAGAGAGAAAAGAGTGTGTTTTTGATGAATACAAGATTCATCATCTTCTTCTCCTCATTCTCTTCTTTTTGATCTGACATCATCCAATTGATTGGGATTCAACACCATCAATTGGATCTGATTGATACACAAGTAGATTAGGGACTTACAGAGTCTGAACTCTAGCAATTATTAATTAAGTAGTTGTAGATTGTATGCTAGTTGTCTTTGCGATGCTTTCATGGAAGACCATGAGGTGGCTCCTGGCACTTGTATGTAAGACCCAGGGTTTGGCCCCTAGCCTGGTAAGAAAGACCACGAGGCGGCTCGTGGCATAATTACAAGACTATGGTCGGCACATAGCACTTTTATTGATTGATTGGATATGTATGATATGCATGGCTCGTTTGATATGTTTGTTATGTGGTATTGAGGGAAATCACTAAGCTTTGTGCTTACAATTTGTGGTTTATGGTTTCAGGCACTTCCAGTTCGAAAGGAAAGGGCTCGGCTTGATCGCAGTGCATACACCCGTGTTTTCCGCAATATGTGATTTTGGGAATGAACTCTAATAATTCTTTATTTTGAAATGCTTTTAAATATTTGGATACAGTTACATTAATGTTTTGATCATAATTAAAAGGAAAATTTTACCCTTGATTTTCGGGACATTACAAGTTGGTATCAAAGCCTTGGTTTGAGAGATTCGGGCACACTCTCGGGTGTGCTTGAACTCAAATTGAGGGTTTGGTGAAAATTTTATAAAATAAACATGTAATTAAAAATTAATTTCTAATCTAAGAAACGGGTGTTATGCATGTAATCGGCCGAGCTCAAGTAAGTGGTTCCTAGAATACCAATACATGTTTATTATGATATATGATATGATTATGATAGGCGAGATGCATTTATATGCCTGATTGTATGAGCTTTAGAATATTGTGCTAGAATGGATTCTAGATAGGTGGATAGAATGGCTTGATTAGTGTATGTTGGTTAGATTTTCGTTGTCTAAATGCTTCTTGCTTTGTGCTTTGTGGGACTCTTGGTGACTTGAAGTGACTGCTAAGTGAATATGCTAAGTCACATGTGGTACAGGTTAAATAATCTTAGAGTTATGGATTTGACCCTATTGCACATCTCTTTTTTGAGTCCAACCACTCTAGGGTTGAGTCTTCTACTCGAAGGATTATCTGATCTTTGTTACATGTGACTATGTTCATGAGGAAGTTGGTTGACATTGGTTGAAGTCCTTCAGCAGATAAGGGTTGGGTGAGGTCGGTAACCTAGGAGATCCTAGGATATGCTCCAATAGGTTTAGTGGTGCGGTTTAGTGAGCTTTTGGTGCATCATTTTAAGGAGGTGACTTAGAGGATTCAGGATGATTATTGAGGAAGGTATGGAAGGTAGTATTGGACCCGTACTACTGAAAGCAAAGGATCCATACTTGAATCACGGAGAGTCTTGCAGAATCTAGGATGCTTATGTGAGGAGGATTCTTGGGTATGTTTTGATCTTTGGCATGTTGTATTTTAGTTTGGAGATGAGCACTTAGGGAGGTGGTTCTGGTTTTGGTTCGGGTTCGAGTTCGGGTTCCGGCTCAGGTGCAGGTCTTGAGCCGATTAGCGAGCAGATGTGGGAGTTCATCTCATCAAATATTTCTCGTAGTATTTCGGAGATCTTGGATGAGCGCTTGGGCGTGTTCTGTGCTGAGATTATGGCTATTGTTGGAGCTCGCATTCTTTCTTTCCTGGAGTTTCGTGCTTGTGGAGCTCATGCGTTCCATGGGGAGAGGGACCCCGTTGTCAGTAGAAGGTGGTTAGCGGATATGGCTAACGCATTCCGAACAAGTTTCTATTGGGTTTTGGTATAATACAACATCCTATGGTGCACATACAACCCTAAATACCTTGGATCTATGTTTTCACTAATTATACATGCAAATGCTTTCCAAGTTAATAAACCTATAACTAGCATGCATTTGACATAAACCATATAATATACTAGTTAGGGAAACATACCTTTTATGTGGCTTGAAGTCTTGATGTATTTGGCTTTAAGAGCTTAGAACCAATAGTATGAAATGCCTCAAATGGAATCACAACACACCTAGGACAAAGGTGGCTCTTGAGAGAGAATTCCATGCACCAAAACACCTCCATATTTCTCTAAGAAAAAGAAGTGGTTATTTTGGCTATGGAGTAACCTATTTATATGTAGGATTCCAAGGGTCATGGGTATAACCCATAATCCATACCCATGGGTTTTATGATACATGGTTCATGTGGCCCAACCCTTTATGTATCCATACATAAACTTGGTCCAACATGGATCATAAGCCCAACACATATAAATATAACTAATTATCATAATTGGTCCCCATAGATTTAATTAGTCTCTTTTGATCACTAAATTAATTCCAAATTAATTCTTGATCGATACTAATTAAAACATATGATTTCATATTAATATATTATAACTTATAATATATTAATAAACCATAAATAACCTTCTCTCAAAAGTCCATCCTAACAAATTGTTCTGATGATATGCAACCCAAATGGACCATGCTACTCTCGGGTCAAGTACATACCAATAATACTTATGGGCTTAGACATCTAATCCAATAGTCTCCCACTTGGATAAGTCTAAAACTATTATTGCAAGTATGACTTCATAACCCGACTAGCAATCGTAGCTCTTAAAGCCGCTGTCGAACTCTGAACAAATCAATGACGCGTCCATTAGATAAGGGATCATATATTCCTCCATTCTAGATATTATATGGACTGATACATGGATTATAATCATTCTCTTTGTCCATTTGTTGTTTCCCGATTTCCGATTTATGACGAATGACTAATTGAACAAATCAAATTAGTCCTGGCTCGGCCGAGCACTTCTATTTGTCATCATCAAATCATCGAGGGGCCCACAGATATCGCTTTTATCCCAAAGGTAAAAGGAATGGATAAACTTCGACTCATATGGCTTGTTCTACTACTTGTTGAATCATACACAAAGGCATGTTTTATAACATCAAGTTATCAATGCGTTTTCGTGCAATCAATGTATAACCAACTCATAGTAACAACTCATATCTCTAGGTTTGAAGAATATAAGATATTATCGTCTCATGATCACTCGTGATAAAATCCATAGAGTGATTCCAATGAGCGCGGGTTGAATCCAATACTCAGAACTTATGAGAACTCATGAGTGTTGTAGCACCAACTTGTCCAACATCTTAGACCTCTACAAACCCAACCCATGACAGTCTTGATTCATATCTACTTCCAACATATGACCGACTGTGGATGGTTTGAATAACTTAGTCAATCAGAACAATGACCTAGTTATTCTGGAATTCAAAACATGCAAAGTGAAACACAATAATAATCGAATCTAATATGGTCTCAGAACTTATGAATATAAATAAAACACCTTTTATTTATCACCATATGATTACACATTATTCATTGTATATTGTTTCAGCTATCAACTTTATTCTTGAATTAAAACAATAGTTGTCCCATGCTCCAAGCATGTACACTATGTTTTTGTAAACACTAGTCATGCCACACACCAAGTATGCATACTATGTTTGTCTATGATCTTTACTTTGTGAAATAGATCAATTGAACATAACTCCAATGATTCTCATTTCACAGTCCCAAATCTTACTGCAAACGCAAGAATTCCAAATTCATGCCATTTATTGAAATCTGTTAGATTCTAAACTTATATACATTGATCCTCTTGTAATGATTATCCACAAATTCACAAAGACTTGGCAACAATCATTACAAAGTATTCCAAAGGAGATCAACTCCTTGGAAACATCCTTCTTGCATTAAGTTTCCTAATCGTACAGATTGAATACTTTCTAACTTTGAAGCATTTCCATATTCCATTTTGACTATCACTTCTGAACAAGAGTTGCCTCCTTACAGATTATGTCAATATGGTCCTTCCAGAATTAATACTATACTTCCAACTGTCCTTGAGCAACCAATCTTTGGTAAACCTTAGATTGTCCTCAACAATTGCATAATCATTTTAGTCATATCAATTTCTAGACCTTTTTCCCTTCTTCATGCCCCAGGCATTTGGAAAAACTTAGAAAGAGTGAATATATCACATGTAATCGATCCTATATCTGAAGCATATGGGACACGATTCATGATGTCTCACATAAAGACTAAACCAGTCTTTTGCTATAATATTTCCATTTTTATTTTCCAAGTTCTCATAATTCAGATTATGAAAAGGGATGCCGTAATCATAATCGAATTTTAGAACGCAAATAATGAACCCATATATAGAATTTCCTTATGCTGAGCCATCCCAACATGAAATTCATATATATTCTTGACTAAATACAATTAAGACCTCAATCTAAGCTTTTAGATTTGAGATGAAGTATAATTTCCTCTCCCTTAATTATAGCGAAACAATTTTTTCAACCCCTACAACCTCACGAATTGAAACTTTTGTTTTCTATAATTAACATTGCTAACTTGCAATACTTATCATAATTATCATGCTCCCACTAACATGATGATTATTAGCATAACACTTATGCTCCCACTAGCTTTGACATGTACCCAGAAATCAACTAAACTTCTAGAAATCAATACTTTATTGACTTTCTTACCAAAGTTCAGATTTCTGATACTAGATTTCCTTGATAAGACTTTATCAATATCATACACCTCTCTTAGATAGCTCACATGTGTGTCTAAACAATTATGAAGAGGGATGTCGTAATCATAATGTTTAGACCTTTTGTCATTCCCACAATTGCTATCTATTAAAAATCTACTTAGTGAAAGAGTTTCCTTACCATCATTTTCATGAATCGAAGAGAAACCTTATGACACTTAGATTTAATGGTGTATGTGTTCTTATCCATGTGAATTGTCAAAACCATAGTCACAAGACAAGGATAATGACAAATCCAAACTCATATGGATTGAACTTGTGTAATCTTAACTTCTTGCCACCTGGCAGCTCAAGGGCCTGCCATTGCTTCCAAGTAGTTATGCAAACAATTGAAAACATGTAGAACTCAAATGTATAGCCAACTTAACTGGAATGGGCACAGAAATGTCAGCACGATAGGTTATAAACCTCTACTTGTGTGCTAGCGATGAAATACAGGTTTTATCCTTGATTACTTCTTGAAACCTTTTTCAGGATCTTTTAGACTCCCACTGTCTCCTTGACCTATACAACTTTCTTGCCAAATATTCAAGAGATAGTGTGGATTCTAATCAAGACAGACACTTAAATCAATTAGCCTTAGTTGGTCTTTGTTTTATCCAAAACATCACAACTTACCAATTTCAAATGTACAATAGTAGAAAACTTTTACTATTACATTTGACAAGTGTTTTAAACCTTCTTTAAGACATGTCAATCAAGTTACAATCTTAGAGTATAGCTCTATAAATTGTTTTGGAATGAAGTATGAATCATCTTCTTGATTTAACCACTTCAACAATTCATAACTCCTCTTCTTAACTATCAGCATGTACTTAGAGGATGAATTATGATAAGGTCTCAAAATCATTAAGATGACCTTAAAACATGATACTAAAGTACTCTCCCATCTTTTCAGATTTGAGAAACTTTTATCCTTCTGCCTAATTTGATTCTTCTTATTCGTTCTGTCATACATTGAAAATTTTCCAATGTTTCAAAATTATACTTAAGCTTGTAAGTATAATCATATTTACTAAACCTTAGTAAATCATGACGAATAGTCTTATCCATCTTCTGTGGTGGACTTTGACAAGTGCACAAGAAAGTTTACTTGATCCCTTAGTCCTTCTCTTGACTTACACATCCATGTGAACAAGTAGTTAGTCTTAATTTTTCCAATGCTCGAAAGTTCTAATTCATCATACTATACAACTTGCATGATTCCAAGTTTCGGTCCAACTGAAACTTGGGTGATGAGAATCTTTCCTTATTTGGTAAATTTAGACACGACCACAAATGAATGAATCAAATTCATATTTCCAATATTGCTATAAACATACAAACATCAAGTTTTCATGAATGCCATAGTAAGGAGATAAAAATAAAGTAAAACAAACTTTTATTTATTTTAAAATGCAGAAAAAACTTTTTCCTTACAATGTAACTTGAAATGAAAACTATGTTATTACTTGTTTCCTAGCAATCTATCATAACTCCTAAGAGTAGCTCAAGAATCCAATCTTCAATCAAGCGATAGAAATCCATCTTCGCGATCAGATTCAACATACTCTTTCTTTAAGTTTCCTTCACTTTTCCTTTGATTCTTAAACATCAACATGTGACCCAGTCACATCTTGTAATAAGAATCTCATAATAGAAACTTAACCGAGTTAGATAGTGGACCTTACCTAAAATAGAGTCAAACTTATTGACTTTACTAGCCTTATGATCTTTCAGGTAAAATTGACAGCTTCGCAACCAATGCCCTTTCCTTTTGGCAATAGGACCATATGAACCCTTAGGTAATAGTACATGGGACTATCTCAGACTTAGCCTTTCTCTTTACCATTTGGTCAACCGAGTTAACTATGGCCGATCCCTTTCCATTGGGAAGAGAATGTTTTTCTAGATTTCCTGTGTCACTATTGTCCCTGTCCATAAAGTTTTGGGAAGTTGATCTCCTAATCAAATTTGCTTTACTAGTACACTAAATCATTTCTGATTTAGCAGCACCAAGCAAATAGATAAGATCATTAAGGGTCTTGTCATAGTCTGTTTCATAGGAGTCCCAAGGAACTCACTATGTGACTTAGAAAGTGATTGAACCACTAACTTTCTTAAGACTTTGACACCCAACTCTCCCGGCATGTCAGTATGTGACTTCATCTCCAAGATGTGATCACACCTAGACCTTGACTTGCCAATAGGGCTTGAGTGACCTTGAACTTGTGGCTTAGGGAGAATATTTGGAGGAGGTGGAGGAAGTGAAGTTTCAAGATATTTAGGAAGATCGTAGATGTCTGAACTAGAAATCTTTTGGGAGATATTCAAGATAGTTGATTTAAAGTCCTTAATATAACACCCAATATGAAATATTAGGGCTAGGACCCAACAAACTATTTTATAACTTGGAAGAGGGATGCCGTAATCCAAGCTATAGAATATTTGAAGGTAGGTGAATGACGATTCACCAATTTCCACCATGAAAAACGAAATAATTTTTTATGTTTTAATTGGATTTGAAACTCCTAGATCTTTTGAGATTCATTGAACTTTTCAATGGCATGTTTCAATCTCAAGTGTGCCCTTCAGGTTTTGTGACTGGGATGCTGAGGATCACAAAACAAGGTGTGAAGTAACCATGCAAATTACTTGGCACCCTTAAGTGTTTACCCCTCAATCGATGTGCCGGTTAACCACACACGCTCCATCGATACTATGATAAACATTAAGTTACCCTTTGCCTACCTTGTTAAATACGAGTTAGTGTGTCGGTCAACCACACACGCTCCACTAACCGACTTAAACAAAGTGCAAAGCGTAATTTCATGGATTAGCACCTTATTCACATTTTCCTAAGTAACTAAGATTGGGTATTTATAAAAGGTTTAGTTACTTAGTATTATCATTAATACTTTTAATGAAGGCAGAATTATAGTCCTTGTCCTACCCGTTCGGCTAACGACCCTCCACCGGTCAAGGAAGCGGTGGGTGAGAGTGGACACCCATTAAACTGCCATTTTATAGGCAGTAACCTTATACCCTCCTTGTAGAACGGCTTCGTGAATGAGGCCTACTAACTGTAAGACTGACTTTACTCTTACACACACACACACACACACACACACACATATATATATATATATATATATATATATTATTAACTTATAATATTATAAAGTATAAGGGTTGAATTTTAACTTTTAAAATTCTAAGGTCTAGTTTGGAATTAAAGTATACATGGGGGTAACTTTACAAATTCCAAAACTTGAGGACAAATTTTGAAACCTTTCAAAACTCTTGGTTTTTTCATAACTTATGAGTTTAATTAAGGTTTAATGAAAAAAAATTCAAGTTCCATAACTTGAGGACAAGTTATGGAAGACATTAAATCATTTAATGATGACATTAAAAATAGAGACTCTTCTATTTTCATAACCTATGAGACTTAATGACACTTTAAAAAGAAAAACTCTTCATTTTCCATAACTTGAGGACAAGTTATGGAATTCATAAAAACCATTAAGATCAAATATTCCAATTAACACAATAATCAAATAATTTTTCTACGATCTAGATTAAACTCATAAGTAAAGATAATTCACATCAACAATTTTCAAGAAATTAGATAATCATATAAACTAATACAAATCTTGAAACTTTGACAATTATCCTTTGAAGACTCTTGGACTTCATAACCTAAACAGTTAATAAATGAGACATTTCACATCCATAACTTATGGAAGTTTCAAAAACTCTTAAGATCATAACTTTAAAAAAACTTTTGGAGTTCCAAAATTTTATGACAAAATTTGTAACTCCTTAAAACCACTTAGATCAAACTTTTAAAACAAATAAAATAATCATATCATTCTATCTTTTAATAAATTGACCTACTTCAACTCTTGTAGTAAAGTGACTCAAATTTTACAAATAATTAGTTTTTCATAAAATCAAGTAATTATCATAAAATTTGACAAACTTCATGTTTTTTTTCCTTTTTTTCCATCAACTTGAAAAAAAAATACATTTGCATCAAATATAGTAGAAAACAACCCATGGCTCTGATACCACTGTTGGGTTTTGGTATAATACAACATCCTATGGTGCACATACAACCCTAAATACCTTGGATCTATGTTTTCACTAATTATACATGCAAATGGTTTCCAAGGCAATAAACCTATAACTAGCATGCATTTGACATAAACCATATAATATACTAGTTAGGGAAACATACATTTTATGTGGCTTGAAGTCTTGATGTATTTGGCTTTAAGTGCTTAGCACCAATAGTATGAAATGCCTCAAATGGAATCACAACACACCTAGGACAAAGGTGGCTCTTGAGACAGAATTCCATGCACCAAAACACCTCCATATTTCTCTAAGAAAAAGAAGTGGTTATTTTGGCTATGGAGTAACCTATTTATATGTAGGATTCCAAGGGTCATGGGTATAACCCATAATCCATACCCATGGGTTTTATGATCGATGGTTCATGTGGCCCAACTCTTTATGTATCCATACATAAACTTGGTCCAACATGGATCATAAGCCCAACACATATAAATATAACTAATTATCATAATCAGTCCCCATAGATTTAATTAGTCTTTTTGATCACTAAATTAATTCCAAATTAATTCTTGATCGATACTAATTAAAACATATGATTTCATATTAATATATTATAACTTATAATATATTAATAAACCATAAATAACCTTCTCTCAAAAGTCCATCCTAACAAATTGTCCTGATGATATACAACCCAAATGGACCATGCTACTCTCGGGTCAAGTACATACCAATAATAGTTATGGGCTTAGACATCTAATCCAACAGTTTCTGCCCCGAGGAAGCGAATGTTAGATATGCTTCCTACCTATTGAAGGACAGGTCACTAGATTGGCGGGAATAGTTTGGTAGTGAGATGGGTGATGATGTTGTTGATGTTATGTCATAGGATGACTTCTCGACCCAGTTCCGAGCTGAGTTTGTGCCGGTGATCAAGGTGCAGCAGCTGGGGCGAGAATTTCTGGATCTCCGCCAGACTACTGAGACTGTGAAAGAGATTACTACCAAGTTCCGGGAGAGGGCTTTATTGGTTCTGCAGTATGCAGCAGATGAGGAGATGAAGAAGGTAAGGTATCATGATATGTTGCAGGATGATATCAGGGAGTTTGTGAGTATTTCAGGGTGCGAGACCCTGAATAATATGATTTCTAGAGCCCGATAGCGGGAGATCGATTTGGAGCACCTTGGGAAGATGTTGTCAGATCAGGTGCATATAGTGGAGGGTCTCGGGAAAAGACCCAAGACTTCTGATCAATGTTTGAGAAGTTAGCATGGCCGAGGTCAGTGCAGCATGTGCGGGAAACTGCATGATGGAGTTTGTCGTTACATGGGTTTGGGCCGCTATAAGTGTGGCGGGGTTGGTCACGTTAGGATTGATTATCCTCAGGGGGGCAAGCCCATTATGTTTTCACTACGATCAGGTGGGCTACAAGAAGGCGGACTGTCCGATGTTGAGGGGAGGAGCAGTGAGTGCGCATGCTCTGGCTACTTTGAGGATTACCGATGGATGAGAGGGTAGGGCAGGAGCCCCAACAGAGAGGAGTCGGTCTTTGCAGTGTCAGAAAGGGGAGGTCAGGACTCCAACAGGCAACATTGCAGGTATGTATCTTTTGCTTTCTTTTCGATTTTTATTATGTTGTTGGAATCTTTCAATGGTTTGGGTAAGAATATCTTTGGTTCATTTCTCTGCTTATGTTTGGTTTATATTTTCAACAAATGTTATATGCCATTTGCATAACATGAATCATTGGTGGTTTAGTGAGGGGTTGTTTCTCATATAGCGGGTTCCGGATGTTTGGTTGTTATTTTTGTTTGTAGTCAAGATCGGTTCAGGGGCATTGTGTGGAAGGTTTATGGTCAGGATTCAGCGGGTTATTTCTCCAGTATCGCTAGGATTCGGTGGTTTTAGCAATTGTGCTTGGATTTGCTTTTGGGGGTGCCGAGGGCAGTTTTCTGTTGCTGAAGTTTTGGTATGAGCATCTATTATTTGGACTTCACGATTTGAATGTGATATCATTTTAAAACATATGGGTTATCAGTTCTGTTGGGATTCAGGAAGTTTTCATCTGGTCTTCAAGGGTTGTGCGGTCTTTTGGGTTGGTTAGAGATGGAACACTAGCATTGGTAAGCGTAATTTATCATCAGTCCGATCATTGGGGGGTAAGAAGGATTGGGAATCCTTCAAATCTTGTGTGTTGTAAGAGCTGGGTTGTATATAAGTGGGGGAGAATCATTCGGGTATTCGGGAGCAGAAGCAAGTGTGAAACTAGGATGAGTTTCACATACTCATCAGGGAAGAAAGCGGCACAAGTGGCTGTCTAGATAGAGGATTGTGTGAGTTGGGAGTTTGGGAAACTTCCCAACATTTGGTTTGCCCCTTCGTGGTGTCAGATAGTAGGCCTTGGTGGACCCAGGTTGGGGTTCCAATCATGACCTGAGTCCAGCTTGGGTTTTTGGTCTAGTGCATGCTCGACTATGTATGTTTTCAGATTGATAGATTAGTGGTAAGGCATTGGGCGGTGGTTGTGGCAAAGTGGAAGTGTTTTAAGACTATGAGGTGGCCCGTAACATTCACTAGTTACCAGTTAGTGTGGATGTGTTATAAGACTATGGGGTGGCCCGTAGCACTCACTGGTGGTCAGTTAGTGTGGTAAGTGTTGTAAGACTGCAGGGAGGCCCGTAGCATTCATCGGTCCCTGTGCAGCGGTGAGATTGTGGCAAATCTATGATTTGCTCATGGATTTCTTCAGATGGGTTAGGCCAAGTAAGGTCTATTCGCAAGGCTGTGGGAGGGCCACAACATGTTGGAATCAGGAAATGGTAGGTTATGGAGGACCGAGTATAAGATAAGACTATAATTGGTCCTATAGCGTCCAGTCTAGCATCGAGTTGGTGTCGAGATGGTCAAGGTAATTATTGTCAGTCGAGGTTTCTTTCGGAAGTCGTGTGGGGAGATTGTGTGAGTGTCTTTTGACTCAACATTCAGGCAGGGATCCAGTATTTCAAATAGTTGGCAGACAAGTTGGGATCGGGGAGGTCTCGACTGCTTTTGGAAAGCAGCTACGGGGCAAGGTGATGTTTCGGGCAGTATTAATGATTTGGGATTCGTGTGTGTGTGTATGGAGTAGTGTGTTGTTCGGGAAATGTTAAGTCACTTGCAATGTGGATTAAATAATCTCAGAGTAATTGATCTGACCCTATTGCGCAACTCTCGTTTGAGTCTAACCGTTACAGGGATGAAAGACCATGGTTAGATCAATGCAGGAAAGACTGCAGTGGGGCTGTAACAATGGAAGTGACTATAAGACTATGGTTGGATCACATAATTCACATGGCTGAAATAGGCCGTTGGTTTAAATAGACCGTTGGGTGGGGCCTGTTAGCTAAAATAAGTTGTCATTTGTATGATATATGGTATTTTGGGGAACTTAGTAAGCATTGTGCTTACGGTTTTAAGTTTAAATGTTTCAAGTACATCTTATAACCAAGGTAAGGGACTGACATGATTGTATTGCATCTACTAGAGATTCCACACTTTTGATTTACTCTGATGTTTATTGGGAGTCACTCTTGATAATTTAATGATCTTTTGATGAAATGAAATGAATGGCTTTGTTTAATTAAAAATGAAAAATCTTATATGAGTTTTGGGACGTTATATGTTGTGGATGATTTATGTCATTTTGAGTTCGAAAATCTAGATCTTGTGAGTTTTGGGATGACTTAATAGATAAAGTTGGAAACTTTATCCATTTGGACATTTTTAGAGCCCAGATCTGAAAGATGGAGTTCTAATTTAATGGATTAAGTCGAATTACCTTGTGAAATAAACCTGAGTGCAAGTTGCTTTTAATTGATACGATGCTCTTTTAGGATTTTCAGCAACGTGTTTGTTTTAGCTCGAAAACCCGATTGTTTTATCCTTTAGTGGGTGGGGAGGGGCAAGAGAAAGCATGTCACGCTTTTGACCAAAATATTGGCTTGTTGACTTTTTGACTAATTTTGACCTTGGGTCAAATTTTAGGGTTCTAGGTCATAGTTGAGGTTGACCTTTGATTTAATGTCTAGGTGGTGTGTGAGACTGACTTGTTAGTATTTGCGTGTGGTGGTGGTTTTTCGATCTATATGTGATGTGAGTTTTCTCACTATATTAATAATGTCCTCTTTGTTGTGATTGAACTGCATCTTTAGTTGTCCTTGATTATTTTTGTATGTTAATATGTTGTAATCGAGTTGTTGATGACTTAGGATCGCTAAGGGCCTTTACATGTTGTAATTGATTCGCAGATGACTCGGGGTTGCCGAGGACCCAAATACATTGCATTTAAGTCGATGTGGACTTGGGGTTCAACCGACCCATTTTTATATATGTTTAGTTGTGCTGTGTTGTATGATAAATTTCGAGGAACTCGCTAAACTTTTACTTATAGTTGTAGATTTGAATGTTTCTGGTATTTCTCAGGATTGAGGAAATACAAATGCATGATTGTACACTCTTGTCGACAACTTCAACATTTTATGAATGCGTGTTCTTTTGATACATGATTTGGATGATTGTCTTTTGGAACATATGCTTTTATCAACTTGATTTTATGATGATGATGACTTTTTAACTTAATTAAAATAAAAAAAATTATTGTAAAGTTTGGACGTTACAGTTATTATTTGGGTGGTAACACTATGCTTTGATTGTAAGGGTAGTATCGTTTAATATAATATTGATGATAGTATTTTAATGATACATTATGTTGTTCTACTCGGTGCGTAGCTGACCCATATTATTGGGAACCGGTTTGGTTTAATGTTGTCTTACCGGGCTGGTTAAGCTTCTAAGATGTTTACTGTATAACCGGTAGTGTATAGGCTTATCCCATACACCATTAATGAAAAAGTAGAGTAACCTAATCGTGTATTGGTAAAATCGATGATAAGTTAACATAATTAGTTTTGTTTTTGTTTTTAGTTAGAGTATCTTACACTCTGCTTTTAGAAAACTGTTGTATGTACTAGTTGAACTTTCATATTACACTTTGTAAAATAAATTATATATCAAGCATATTATACTTTTGATTTTAACAAAGAAAATATATATAAATGGAAGCATTAATTGTAGACCTTGGATACTGAATTACTGTATGTCTTTGGAGATCTCATTCCTTTGCTTGTAAACTGAGGTATCACTTTGAGTTCAACACAAGATCTGAATAATTTATTTTAACCCTAAAAGTTTATATAAAATCGTTGTTCAGTACTCACCTATTTATTTTTGTTTAGTATTTGCGATATAATTTAGGAACATAGCGAAATTTTATTTTTATTTACATCTAGTCATTTTTTTTACATATATCATATATTATTATATTTGTTTTTAGTATCATTAAATATCATTATGATTGATTATTACTTGTCCTAAGGTAATTTGAACATCAAAAACAAGTTCATTGAAAAATTGTAACATTGTTCATTTTTAGAACATTATGCTTTATTTTAATTTTATTAAAAACTTTATGAATTTATAAATGTTTATTTTTATAAATAATTATTTTATAAGTCTATTTTTAATTTCCTTCTTATCCAGATCAAAGGCAATTAAACATTCAAATATGAGTTTTAGTTTTATTAGAATATTCTTTAAATTTTCACAAGCAAAAATGTCAAGTGGAATATCAAGAACTTGAAACTACACTTAAGAGAGACATAAAATTCTAAGAGAGAAAATAAAATTGTTGTTAAACTTTTGAGATTTTAAAAGAGTGGATGTTTAATGTTCTAAGAAGGGAAAAAGATAGATATTAAACTTTTGTGTATCATTCAAAGGTTTGTGCAAGTTTTGATGTTCCTATCTAGTATCCATTTGACATTCTCGTTTGTGATTTGTGAAAGAGTGAAAAAGATTGTAATTCCAAATGAAGATAATATTTGAACAGTCATTAGAATAACTTGTATTTGTTATAACTAAGATGGGGTGGCTGGTAAGTCATAAGTTAATGCTTAATTATTTGTTATGAGAATAAGAAATAGAGTTCCACAAAACGAAATTTTATAAATATGAATATTTTTCAAATTAATAGAACTTTTAATAAAATTATAATGAAAAACTAAGAAAGGATAATCAATTATGCGGTTGTATATATATATATATATATATATATATATATATATATATATATATATATATATATATATATATATATATATATATATATATATATATATATATATATATATATATCAGGTTAATTTGAGACCATTCTAATTTTGTGAGACCGTGAACCCAAATCTAAAAATAATTTTAAAAAGCAAAATAAATGGAAAAATCCAAAAATTCTTTTTTTAAATATTATTTTCAGAACTTGAATTAACTAAAAAAATAAAAAAAAATCTGTTTTTTTTTTTGAAAAAATACGTGAAATATTTTAAATAGAATATTACACTGACATATTCTAAAAAATAATTTTAAAATGCAGAATAAATGGAAAAATCTAAAAATTCTTTTTTTAAATATTATTTTCGGAACTTGAATTAACTAAAAAAAATAAAAATAAATAAAAATAAAATTCTATTTTTTTTTAAAAATACGTGAAATATTCTAAATAGAATATCACACTGTACATATTCTAAAAATAATTTTAAAATGCAAACTAAATTGAAAAATCAAAAATTTCTTTTTTTAAATATTATTTTCGGAACTTGAAGTAACTAAAAAAAAATAAAAAATAAAAAAATACGTCTCACGGTCTCACAAAATATAGGTGGTCTCAAATGAACCTAACCCTATATATATATATATATATATATATATATATATATATATATATATATATATATATATATATATTTGTGTATACGAGTGTTAATAAACTCGTTTTTGTTGTTCAAAATATGTTTTTATGATGTGCAATATTCGATCTTAATGATTTTCTTTTAAATATAAAAAATAAATTAACTGATAAATGATATAAAAAATAAAACAAAATAAATAAATATAAAGGGAAACAATAATTCTGTCGTTCAAAAAGAAAATCGCTCTCAATTAATTATGTCATCTGTAATAGATTTTTTTAACGGCGTTGTGTGTAATATATGGTATGAATTAGTAGTAATATACAAATAAAAACTATTCATGAAATTCGCCATCTACATTGGAAATGATAAAGTGATTATTATTAATTATTATTATTATTATTATTATTATTATTATTATTTCTTCTCTCTCCTTCTCTGGTCCCAACACTTGTGTACATAATAAGAGCTAGAGAAAGAAGGACAGAAAGCGCTAGCATTTGCGAAATATATTAGAATAGCTATTTAAATAATTTCAAAATCTCATTGATCACTACAAACTCTTTATTTAATGTCACACATTCCATGTTTAAGCCATAGATGGATAATTATCGTAGAAAGAAACCACAGTAATAAAAATTATGACAATTTGTATTCGTATTTCGTACAAAAATAACGAGCTTTTGTTTAGATCTGGTAATAGAACGGTTTTCGATATTTGTTGATTTGGTGGAAAAGGATATAAGTTAATTATTTAAGACCATGCAGGTTGTGGAGCGGATTTGAACAGATTTTTAAATAAAACAAATGTTTATTTAGAAAATGTATTACGTACTCGAGGACTTTCGATTGGAAATAAAAACCACAAATGCATCAATTTCAGATTGGTTCATGATTGTCAATTGATTACATTGATAGAGAAATAGCGATTGCAAACATTCTTCCGATCGATAGATGATTTTATTTATTTATAAATGACACTCAAAATTGCTTGATGAAATATAAATGAAATGCATCATGATTCTTGGTTGACGATTCACAATCTGGAAGTCGACTCTTTGAGTCCTTGGTAAACATAGTTTGACCTTTGGACTTTCAATTGGAACTAAAAATAAACATTTTGGTGTATAAAATATAAACGTATAAATCTAAAATTTATATAAGACATTTTTATAAATGAAGCAGATTGTTGATGCTCAAATGTCGACTTTAAAGATGTGAACCTTCATTGAGGACCAAAACACGATCTTTGTCCCACGACATGCCTTTTACCAGTCCATAAAGATCGGTGGAGTTATATGGGCCTCTACGGATGAGGATGTAGATGAAGAGATTATTACCAA
Source organism: Lactuca serriola (assembly GCF_051521515.1). Classification (NCBI taxonomy): domain Eukaryota; kingdom Viridiplantae; phylum Streptophyta; class Magnoliopsida; order Asterales; family Asteraceae; genus Lactuca; species Lactuca serriola. The sequence goes on from NC_136413.1 coordinate 5,222,729, forward strand.
AATTAGTGTTTTCAAAAAGGATATAATAAAAAGGATTCAAAACCAAATTTTATATATAATTGTGTGACTGAGGAAATTATGTCTAAGACCTTAGGACATGCCTCTGTCCAGTCCATAAAGATTGGTGGAGTTATTTGGTCCTCCATGGATGAGGATGTAGATGAAGAGATTATTATATAGTTAGCGCCTAGTAATCTTACTTCACAATCAATCATTCCTCCCATAGTACTTCTCATGCTGAAGCACAAAATGTATCTTTAAAGAAAATCATAATGAACAAATTGATGCCCAAGCATATTTCTTATATTTCTTACGCAAAGGATTTAACTTCTTTAACAAAAAATACATCATGTGATAACAACAATTCAAATCACTCGTCACCATCAAGAAATCTCAACTTCTCTATATCAATCTAATGTTAAAAAATTTTGAAGTGGGTAGTGTGTTTTCTTTTTCAAAAATCCACTGCTCACCTCCTAATTTCCCCAACCAAGTCCAACAACCTTATGGACCATTGTATCACAAGAGACATTACTTTAGGAAGAAACCTTGGCTAAATTGCTCTAGTGTTATTCTAACAAAAATCAGAGAAATGATTGAAGTTGTTGATGAAATAAATTCCAGAGTAACAATCAGAATCAAAGTTGAAGAGATTGCAAATAGTAGTAAGAATTACAAGCCAATAAGAACACATTTAGAAGTTAGGAGAAATGTAATATCACCTCTCCTTGGCAACCTATTTTACAAGCAATTCCTCTCCAGAAGGAGTCTTCACCAAAAATTGATCTTGAGACTCAATCCATTGTTGACATGCATCCTACTCCGAAGCTTGAATAGATTTATAAGATGAATAAGTAGATTCTCAGGGAAAAGAGAAACTAGTGGATCCTCCCTTTCCAACGTAGGAAGTTCTCATAATATCCACAAAAGTGCCTATTATTTCCACACAACTCTTGGTTAAAGGAAAATGTTGGATCAATGAATATACTTTTGCCTTGTGTATTTGTCATACTAAGAATAAAAAGAAAAAATGACAAATCCTTACCTCAATATATCCCTCTGAAGTTCCTTATGAAACATCTAACGTAGCCTTGTCCAAAAAAACACATTAATAAAACATTTTATGTTGCTTGAGAATTTTGTGTTAAGAAAATATTTGTACCCAAATATGGGTGCCGAAAATAACTCTCTAAATTCTTACATGAACTATGCAAAAAAGAGTGTGATAAAGAATGGTTCATCGACAATGCTTGCTCTTTGCGTATGACAGACAAATTGGAATATTTGCATGATTACCAAAAGATAAATGAAAGTGGTTATGTCATGTTTGGGAATTATTCAAATGGGTTTATCAAAGATTACAGTGTGCTCACCAATGGAAAATTCATTATCCCAAAAGTTATCAAAGATTACAGTGTGCTCACCAATGGAAAATTCATTATCCCAAAAGTTACCAATATTGTCGGACTCAAGCATACTCTAATTAATGTGGGGTAGGTGTCTGATGCAAACATCATGTCAAATTTAATGATATTTATATTTGTCCTCACTAGGAACCGTGATGAATGTTTGATCACTTCATGCCGCAATTGAAATATGTATCCATTGGACATAAATCTTATGGTTAGGATGTTGCAGTTGTGTTTTCTATCTAAAACAGTTCCAGATGTGAGTTAGTTATGACATCAGAGACTTGCTCATCTTCACTTTAAGTATATAAACAACATGATCATATATCAACTGGTAATATGAATGCCTATGTTGATGTTTTATAGCAAAACATTTTGTGCTTCATACGTATGTAGGGAAGCAAAGAAAGAGAATGTCATTTATTAGTCGTTGAATCCACCATCAGAGATTCACTTCAACTTCTTCATACTGATCTCTACATACCTTTTGTCATTGAAAGTATTTCTAAAAAGTGATATCTTGTGGAAAAAGTTTCATACTACACATGAACCGAAAGATCGAAATAAAAACAAAAAGTATCAAACAATGACTAGAACAGAAAAAGATTAATCAAAAACAAATTTTGATTACGAAAATCTCTCACAAAGAAAGAGTGTACAAAGCGATAGATTACATAAAACCCTAGTGTAACTTAATTACTAGGTTGATGAATATTCTTGATTCAAATCCCTACATATCAGAGATTACAATAACAAAGATAGCTACTATATATTAAAGATATATACTATGCAAAACAGATCTTATCACAAATATAACAGATCACGATACTTAACTAGCAAGTATTATATCACACTATCTTTTGAAGCTTGGTTAGCGTCACTGTATTGATGATGTGTTCAACTTGATAAAGGTTTTACATATCATATTATAAGGTTTGGCCTTACAATCTACCATTCTAATTATGTCAAAACCTATTCCAAAATATCTTCAAAAAGGACCTTTTCAGCATCTGAGATGATTTCTGGCTTCATCCATTTGTATTCATCACAAGCTAATTCATCTCTTTTTTTGTCAAGTTCATAAGAGATAATCCAGTGATAGCAATCAACTTCTAGTTTTCCTTTGCATTCCAATCTTAGATGAAAGAAATGTTTAGTAGGATCTTTGTAAACATCAAGAGACGGTTGGAAGCACATATGGTCATTGTTATCAACATAGAACATTCCATGTTAAGGTTCTCTAATGAAAAGATGTTGGCACTCAACATTTGTTGGAAGAGAATTATTGATATAGAGAGTACCATAAGGACCGACAACTTTGAATGTTGAGACCTTCTTCTAGATCTTGCAGAAAATGAAGTTGTAGGCATGGAAGATGCATAAGGTAGATGGAATAAATCCAGATTTCTGACTTTGTTGAACATAAAGATGATGTCAAGCTTTAACTCTTTTGCATGAATACCCTTATGATTTTTGATGATAGCTTGAATCTCCAACCATTCACTGTATCAATATTTGACAAGGTCAAACATATGAAGCTTTTAGTATATTCTCCTTTTGAATCTTTTCTTATTAAGTTCACAGTTAGAATTCGTTATCCCTTAGGTTTGGAACATCTAACTTTTACAATCAGATTTATAGAGAATCTTCTATTTAGGACATCATAATATTTAGATATTTCAATCTTTGTGAGAATGAATTCAACTCTCTTTCTCTTGGCTACTTTAGTATTAAAAAGTTGAATTATGGTAGTGGGATCTGACATTGAAGCTTTAACAAGAGCAACTTTTGGAGCTGATAAGGAAGAACTCTTCCTAAGACGAATGGCTTCTCGAGTAGCAGCATTATGCTCAAGAGCAAGATCTCTGACATCTTTTATATAAATTCCCCATTCAGTAAAGACTTTAGAAAGATTTAGGACCTTGGGACCTTTTTTGTGTTTAATAGTGTCAGAGGATGAGACAGCTGACTCATGCATTTTAGACAGAGGCAGATCATCATCTGAATTAGTTTCGTTGTTAACATGTTGCTCTCCTAAGCTTATAACTCCCCCTCAGGATGAGACTCCATCTGAATCTGATACTTAAATGGGAGTATTATTGAAAGAGGAAAAACATGTGTTTGAACAGAATCACCAAGGAAGTCAAGTTCGAGAAATCATTGTTCATCTTTAGGATGGATTAAACTTTCATCAATGTTAGCCAAAATTTCTTCACACGTAGTTTTTAACAAGCCAACAAGAAGATTTATATTAGTATTCTCCCCCTTTTTTACATTATCAGAATCCTATGGAGAGACATCCATTATAGGAGGATTATTGTCATCCTTTGGTGGTTGTGGATCATTAGATGGTGGATAAGAAGGAGGTGGTAGATTACTTGATGATGTCCTAGTAGTGGTAGATGGAAGAATAGCTTCTTTAATGGCAGTAATATCACGTTTGATGTATATGTAACATATGCTTCCAATCAATTCTGATGCTCAATGAATACGTTAGTTACACCAATAAGAGATTGAAGTGCTGCAAGGATTTATGAGGGAATATTATACAGGTATGGTTCCTGACATTGAAGCTCTCCCTCAGCATGAATAGGAGTTTGAGACTTGTGATCAAAATGAGTTTTATAAGAAATTAGACTTGGAGAGCTTTCATTAGTTTCAAAACCAACATTTTGAATAAGAGAAGTAAGCTTGATAGGTTCAATACGTTGTGAAGACGAGGAGGATGATTGAAATCGTTTATGAGTGTTGACTGGTAGAGGAGAGTGAACATCAATGGAAGTAAAAACATCAGGGCATTATAATGTAGGCTTCATCATAGTAATTAATGGAGACTCAGAATCCTCAGTATTTGAAACAGTTTCTTCTTCATCATCACTATCATCATATTCTTCTTTTAGAACTTCAACATACACAGGTTCATCAGAAGCATTGAAAGTTGCTTGAATGACAAGAGGATTGTATGGGAGAATATCAGCTTCGTATGGGTGCAGAATCTGATAATCCATAAATATTGAGATTGGAGGATCTCTTGGAGTAAGCGATGCATTGAACAGATTTGAAGGCATGGTGGACAATGCAATAGAATTATCAATGTGACCATTATAACCAGTACCAACATGATCAAGAATAAGTGGAATCCAATGTGGATAAGGGACATAAGAAGATCTCTTTTTCCTTGAGATGGTCATCACAAGCTAATCAAAGATAAGTTTTCAAAAGTCCAAATGATTGTTCTTCACCGTTGCATATAGAATAAGCATCTCAAATAAATTGAACTATTCAATACGTGTAATTTTGTGCCCTAGGAACTTTCCAATCACACCATACAAGTATTTCCACCCAGTAGGAATACATTGACATAAGATCAAATTCTTTTGTTTTCCTTGCCTTGTTGAATTATAGCATAATTTCATGATGGCTTTCCGGCATTGTTTTTCAGATGGGAGATTTGAACAATTAATCAAGTTGGGAAGACGAAGAGCATCCCTAAGAACCGATATAGATAAACAAAGCTCATGATGTTTGTCACACCCCAAACCGGAACAGCAGAAACGTTCGGGGGCGGAGGACGTCATGTTCAGTATCATAACCATAGTGAAGAAAGTAAACAAAACCATCATAAATATAATTTAAAATGTTACATCGTTGCAAAATACATGTTTCCAAATAAATTACATATGATGTCAAAATAGCTCAAAAGAAATCTACGCCTTAGCGTCTTGCCTTCATAAAGTCTTGTGGTTACCTGTATTACTGATTACCTGAGAATACAAGTTGTTTTTGAAAGAGTATCAGCATTAAAGTTGGTGAGTTCATAAGCAATTTATGAATGAAAAATGCATGTTGTTCCTTAAAGTTTGTTACAAGTTTGTTTCCAGAAAATCCAATATATTCTAAAAGGTTTATTGTAGTCTTAACTGAACCAAGACTTAGTATATGTAAGTAAATCATCATACTTATATGTGGTTTTATATTTAAATAAAACTCCTTTTCATGAAATCCTTAAATTCCCGTGAACGGTGTGTTTGTTAATTTCCCATGTGAGTTGTTATAACCATACTATCAATCGAGGACCTCGTACTCGACGTTCTTCAAGAGTCATAATGTTATGCTACTTGTCACCCCAGACCTGCCGGTCTAGCTGTTACAAGCAGCTCAGATGCGGGTTGTCAAACCCAATATAGATCTATATACAACTATCACGCTCTCCCTACAAGAGATTCTGGCTATAACTACAGGAATTTTCTGTTGTACTAAAGAGTACTCTGAAGATAAATGTCTCACAAATTTATTCATTAACATGTTCACATAGTTTGTAATAAATACTCACTTTGTAAATAGATAGTATTACCACTTCTTTGTTAAATGATGTGTCCAAACTATACCTATTATAGTTTTATCAAAATGTTTTATGTTGTAAATGAAACTTTATTATGCATGACCTTGTATTTCAATAAAATGACATTGAAAATTCTAAGTATAAAATCTTACACACCTTGCTCAGCATGTTACAAGGTGTGAATAATTCTTAAACTTGTTTTAACAGTTTAATTCTTAACTGTCACTGTTTTAGATTATTAATAGAAAAATCATCGTAAGTCAAAAACTAAATCCGTCAACTCGGAGAGTTTGGAAATAGAGTCTACTATGTTCACAAATTTTCTTATAGTTTTTGTTGATCTCAAATCAGTGTGAAAATGTTCATTTTCACAACCTGGTCCGATTTCGTTGCTGCAGTGATAGGCAGTTTTGTAAAAATCACCAAAAATTATAGAAAAATCGTATGGAGATGTGCAAGTATTCATTTTAAAGGAACAAACGTGAACTATTTGCATGCTGAGCAGTTTTGAAAAATATTAAGTTTAAGTTGGGTAAAACAGTCCGTGAACAGGTCACAACTTTTCTGTTGTAAGCTGTCAAGCTAAGTTTCAAATATGTTTTGGTGTTTTAACTTATATTCCACCCCTGGAAACTAAAGAAAACTAGAAAATGTAGGGTTATGAACTCACCTTGACTGATTCTTGGAAGAGTGGAAGGTCGAAGACAAGGAGTATCAAGTCAAGAACACTTGATGAACACGTGAGAGTTTGGATGATCCTAAGAACGATTTTTAGTGTTAAGATATGAGTCAATGATCCAAGAGGGTTATAAAATTATGGAATGAAACTTGAGTTTAGATGGAATACTTACCAAAAATTGTAGTAGCAACTCAAGAACACTTGCACAAGGTGGTGGAAAGTAGAGAGAAAGAAGCTTTCTTGAGGTGATATGAGAAGTGTGTATGTTTAAAATAAGCAAGTAAATCAAGAAATCCTCCAGAGATTTCTTTATATAGAAGGTTGCTGGAGCAACTTGTGAGTTTGAAGTGATGTGTGCAATGGTTTGTGTGATGTGGATAAGGTGGAAAATGAGAGGGTGACACATGGGAGGCAAGTGGGCACACTTGACCCACTTGTGGGGTAAATATCCTTCTTAATATAAAATAATGATTTTTAAATTAAAAATCCTTGAAAAATAAATAAAATATGAGTTTTGGGGGTTAAAAATGGTAAAAATATGAATTTGGTGAAAAAATTCCATCAAAAACGTCAAAAATGGGCTTAGGAGGCGAAAGTAGTCAAAAACTGGCTTTAGGGACCGAACCTGCGAGGTTCGGCTCTTAGAAGTGTGAGAACCGAGAGTATGAGGAGGAGCCGAAGGTGTGAAGCAAGGAACCGAAGGCGAGGCTCGGTCTCGACTGATGTCTGCGAGGTTCGGTCTGAGATTCCGAGGTTCTGCTCTGACAGGCTCGGTTCTGACATGCTCGGCCCTAAGAAGGTTCGGTTCTTAAGAGGGTTCGACTCCTAAGAGGGTTTTGGCTCTAAGAGGCTGTTTTTCGTGATTTCTTCCCGTTTTGAGTGATTTTTGGCCAAGTTAAGGGTCGGGATGACCCGAATGATTATAAAAAGTTTGAGAGAGATTTGGGAGAGATTCTTATAAAGTGAGAAAGATTGGGAGAGATTTGAGAGAGATTCATTTATAGTCATTATCATCAAATAATATTGAAATGCAAGGTCCGTGAACCCTGTTATACTTCGTTTATGATTGTTTTAAGTCCTCGAAAGGGTCCTTAGTCGTGTTTTGATGCGTTAAACTCTCTTTTTAGGGTTCTTACATTGTTAACACATAGATTCCTCAAGACACTTGAATTTTTGACATACAAATGTACATTTTTATATATATAATAACTTTTTAACATACAAGTACTAGTTAAGTTTGACCGGTTTGACTTTTTGACTTTGACTTTGACTTGAATTTGACGGTTGTCACAATGTCCATCACCAATTGTTCCTTGAATTAAATCAGATTGATCATCATATGTGCAAGTAAAGTAGCACTAACAGATGTGATTCAGTAGGAGCAAGTCAACAGTATCAACCAGAGCATATCTTAGAGGAAGGCTTTTCAAGAATTGCACAAAAGCCTCTAATCCTCAGTTTCGATGTTTGAAAAGAATATCTTTATATAATGCAACATTTATGGGGTTGACCACAATAGGAGTTGTTGGTGTGTTATCATCCATAATAGCACCATCAATGGGAATGTAAATGAAAAGTGACGAAGACATAATTTCAACATAGGGTTCTTTGAGGGTTTTGCTTATAAGAGTTCTTGAGAGATAGTGACCATAAACCCTTGAATAAGAAAATTGTCTTCCTTTTATATGTATGGAATGTTTATGATGATCATGTGACATGATCAATAATTATGAATGAGAAAATGTTTTCGTAAATCTTGAAACCCAATAACTGACTCCTCTATGTTAATCCAAAAGTTATCGTTACCCAAAGTTTCTAAAGACACGTTGTATAGTCATAATCAGTGGGAGCACATTTTCACATCAGAATAAGGTGGGATAAATTTTGTCTCATTCATTGTATGGTGTAATACATGAGTTCTTTGACATGTAAAGGTTTGATGCTCACATACACTGTAAGTTTTATTATAACATTTCTTCGATATCGATTTGTTTGTCGTGCTTCACACATTGTATAGGATAATACAACATGTTCATTGACATCAACGAAACGTATGTCTCACTCACTATCAGTGTCATAGCAAAATCATTAACATGGGGAAAGATGTTTCAATAATTGTTGGTTGTATAGTCAATCATGAACATCATGGAAGAGGATAGTGAAAGTCTTGGAATTAACCCATCATCAACTCATAATGATATCATATCATATCTCAGCTAGGAGGTCAAGGACATGAAAAACTCTTTGTCATTTAAGGAGCCTACAAGTAACTCTTACGTTGGTGACTATGCAGTCAGGGTAAGCCATTGGGTAACTCTTCAGCAGAACACTTGACTTGATACATACAACAACATGTTTCCAAGGACATGGTCTAGAGATTAAATAATATGAAAAGAAAACACTCAATCCTTATAGCGTCATTTTTTTAAAAAGGACCAGGTAGTCTCACCCTGAAGATAGGAATAATGCCAAATCATCAATGTGATTGAGTGACTCAATGTAATCTCAGCAGATGGTCTTGCTGATGAGATAGTTAGAGAGATTTAGACACATTCATCAGAATGCTTCTAGGGACATTTTAGTGTCATAGTTTGATACTAGAATCAAAAGATTCTCCATCAATTCCTTGATTTGGTGTAAAAATAGAAAAATAAAAGGAAACAGTCAACAAGGAAATAGTCAAAAAGAGAAACATGCAGCTTTTTCAGTAAGATCATAAAAAATATCGATTTGGTGTATCTTTTGAATTGAATGCTAATAAAGTACTTCATATATCCAAGATATATGTCAGACAAAGTTCTTCTATAAAAGAGAGACATGTTAGCAAGCATTTCACACATTCAAACTCATATAGAATAAACACAGTAGATGAAGAGATTAATGTTCTTCCATAACTCTGATGGATTCCAAGCTTCATATCCATCATCGCGAAGAATGATCTGGTGGAACACAGTCTTTGTTACCAACGAGTTAAAATGATGTAATCTTTTTAACTTTTGAGTTACACAAATCAACAAGCGAATACTTAAGGAAACAAAGGATTATGAACCACGAGAAAAAAAAGAAAAAAAAATCATTATAAAATAATGAGTTCTTGAATCTCTAATGGAAGATGGAGAAAAGGTGGATAGCATCTCTAAAAAATAGATGTGCCACCTGCACTATTTTCACATGACTCCATGGCAAAAAGTGTTAGGTTCTGAAGATGCAAAGAGAGGACCCATAAGGATAGAACCAAATCGATCTGAAACTCTACCTGCCTCTTATGAGGTGAAGGTTTGTATCGATCGGATACACTTCAAGTACAAAAAACGAAAGTAAACTTAATCTAAGAAAAACAAAGAACAGAAAGTAAATAACACAGAGAGTTCTCTAAATTGTTCTTTTACCAAGAAAGGGTTTTGTCTACACCAAGAAGATGGTTTGTCACAAAGACGATTACGACACCAAGCCATGTAAACACCAGGGTTTCACCCTAAGGTTCAATATATACTAATATATACAGGTATATCCCTTGATTGAAGGGATTCTATCTTATCTATACTAAGAACTGATCTTCATAACAAAGATATTTGATTTGCTATCTATTCTATACTTATCTATATCATTACCTAATATACAAAAGATTACATAGAATAAACTATACAAGATCTGACGCTGATAGGCTTGATACGCTGGCGCTGATGGAGATGTAGACATTAACGCTGAAAGACAGCGTGTAGGAGTGTTTACCTCGTCAGATCATAAGGTGTGACCATATAATCTATCCCTATCTAATGATGTCAAAACTAATCTTCAGCTTTTAACGAGTGCTCCTCCTAAGAAGATGACTTTTGAATTATGATTATTAATCAGTGGATAGGTGACAAGCTGAGAATATTGATGTAAGCTGAGAATATTGATGTCCGCTTGACTCTACCTTTGACTGATAACATCTAGAGCTTCTTTAGCTAGGAGTTTCTTCAGCTTTAGCTAGGTTCTCCCCCTTTTTGACATCAGCAGAAAAATAGAACCGAAGGATAATACTTGTATCAAAGTTGTAGCTTGCAGTCTAGGAAGATTGTGATGTCTCCTGATAGTGTGGGCTTAAACAACCATTCATTGATATAATATTGCGAGATTTCATCAGCATGTGGTTTGATATGCTGGCTCATTAATCACTTTTATTAGAAGAAAGGGGCAAGAGTTGTATGTTGTGTGTAATACATTCCGGTATGAAAGGTACCAATCGGAAAAGAACGTTGAAGTGTTATCAGTGTATGGCTAATACAGTGAATCATTAATTTCTTAATAGAAGAATTATTAGGAAAGAGTTGGTAGGTTTGTGTAATACATCATGGACAATGATATACCCATTTTTCGAATCCTCATCAACTCTGGTATCATACGTTGAATCATGAAATTCTAAAGAAGAAAATATGGAGAGATTTGATTGTTCCAGTTACGCTGAGGTGAAATCAGTGTAAATCATTAACACATATAACTCATCAACAAGAAATGGTTTAATTCTTGCATCATATAGTTTTAGTTGCAGTCTAAAATCAAGGATTCTCTTTTAATTCATAATGATACCATGCCATACCTCAGACTAGGAGGTCATGGACATGAATAACCCTTTGTCATTTAAGGACCAGACAAGTATCTGTTACGCTGATGAATGTACAATCAATGTAAGCCATTGGGTTATGCTCAATGTTTCAGCAAAACATGAGACTTGATGCATACGACAGACATGCTTCCAGGGATAGGGTCAGGTAAGATAATTAACTAAGAATAAACACCCAAGCCTTTCTATTAATTTTTTATTTGGACCAGGCAGTCTGACTTATAAAGCTTAGACAATGCTAGATAGTCGGCATGAAAGGGTGATTCAATGTTCTTAGCGTATGGTATCGATGATGAGTAACTTAGAGAGATTTAGTCACATACAAAAACATGCTTATAGGGATGATGATTTGTCAAAAGTTGCATACTAGGATAAGAATTGCCACTGTCAGATCCCTTTTAAAAAAAGGTAATAATAAATAAGAATAAAACAAAAAGAGTTAGTCAAACAAGAAAATAGTCTAAACAACAAAATATGTGTAACTTTTTCAGAAAGGTGGTAAACACCCGTTCCATCAAATCTTTGGAATTGAATGGTCATAAATGTACTTCCATTTTCTGAGATATCTACCCCTTTAATTCTTGCTATAAAAGAGAGCACAATTAAAGATAAATTCATCAGTACATAACACATCTCAGTGTAAATCAATGCGATGAATCCATTTATCATTGAAGCGTTGTAGATGATTTCCAAGATTCATATTCATCAAGACCAAGAGAAGAGCATAAAACAATATTTGTAATCAATGAGTTAACTGAATCAAATCCATGAAACTAGTATGTTTTCAAGATCAACACGGGGGCATTTGAGGTGTTATCGGATTACGATTTTGTAGATGAAAACCATACTTACTGCATTGATGGTTGCTCCTTACATCCATAACAGTGAGCAAAGGAGAGAGGGGGCATTTACAAGAAAAAGAGGACATGATGCCACTCGTTTTGTTAACACTAAGAGCATTGAGATCTTTTAGGACGCCACTCTTTTTCTCAATACAAACTCCGAAGAAGGAAGACGTAGATAAATCTTAGATAGGTCTGAAAGATAGATAAAAAATAGAGACTTGTAAATACTTGAAACAAGACAAACAAACTATGTATAAATCTATAAACATAATAAAAGTAGCATTTTTTTGTGTTTTTGTGTTTTTTTTAAGAAAGTGAGCAGAGGCAATATTAAATCAATAGAATTAGAAAAACAATTAAGTTATTGAAAGCATTTCAAGATCCGCAGTCAATTTGTTTAAAGTCTTCTCGTCCAATGGCTTTGTCAAAATGCCAACCAACTGACTAGTATATGGAATGTAGAATAATTCCATTTTTCCCTTCTGAACTATGCCTCTGATGAAATGATGACAAATGTCAATATGTTTGGTCTTGGAATACATCACTGGATTATGTATCATCCGAATGGCACCGGTGTTGTCACAACGGATGGGAGTCTTTGAGAAGTTTAGACCATAATCTAAGAGATGATTCTTAATCAATAGGATATGAGCACAACACCTTCCAGCGGCTACATATTCAGCTTCAGAGGTAGAGCGAAGCATTGATGTTTTCTTCTTGTTGGACTAGCTTACCAGTCTCTTTCCATGCATTTGAGCTCCTCCTAAAGTGCTTTTACGATCAATGCCTCATCCACCATGATCGGATTCAGTGTATCCCACTAGCTTGAACTCAGAATCACAAGGATACCATAACCAAAGATTGGGTGTATGTTTTATGTAACAAAATATCCATTTCACATCAAGAAGATGAGATTCTTTAGGAGTGGCTTGATAACGAGCACACAATATAGTAACAAACATAATGTCAGGGCGACTGGCAGTAAGATAGAGTGGAGATCCTATCATTCCTCAGAACATGGTTTCATTTACATTAGCGCCTCTTGGATCATCGCCAATAGATGTTGATGAGGACATCAGAGTTTTAGTCGACTTGCAATAAGAGAAACGATGCTTATTCAACATATCTACAATATATTTAGCTTGACAAATAAAAATTCCATCAGTTAATTGTTTAGCCTGCAATCTCAAAAATTAAGTTAATTCACCCATCATGTTCATCTCGAACTTCCTTTCCATGATCTCAATGAATTCAGAACTTAGTTTTTCATCAGTTGATCCAAAGATGATATCATCAACATACACTTGAGCTAGAATGATGTGAGATCATGAATGTTTGATGAACAAGGTGTTGTCAATATTTCCTCCATTTTATCCACTTGTAAGAAGATAGCTTGTCAGTGTATCATACCAAGCTCTAAGAGCTTGCTTTAAACCATAAATAGTTGTATCAAGATGATACACATGATTTGGGAACTCTTCAATTTCAAACCCTGGCGATTGTTTTAGAAATACTTCTTCTTGAAGATCTCCATGTAAGAAGGTAGTCTTGATATCCATTTAATAAACTTTGAAGCTCTTAAAGGAAGCAAAGGAAAGAAACATGCAAATTGCTTCAAGTCTAGCAACATGAGAAAATGTTCCATCATAGTATAACCCTTCCTATTGATAGAAACGTTCAGCCAAAAGTCTGGCTTTGTTTCTTATAACAATCCAATCTTCATACATTTTGTTCCTGAAAACCCAGTGAGTGCCAATGGTAGTCTTTCCTTGAGGCTTGGGAAGAAGAGTCCACGCACGATGACCTTCAAATTCATTTAGCTTATCCTGCATAGCCTTGATTTAGACAGGTTCTTTTAATGCATCAATGACATTCTTTGGATCAATCACTGATACAAAGTTTACAAACATGCAGAAGTTGTTGATGACTCTACTATGAGTGAGAATTCTAGAGTTTACATCTCCAATGATTTGGGATTCAGGATTATCTTGAAGATTTCTTGGATTAGAACTTTCATTTGTATTGCTTTGAGTTGAGTCTTCCTAATTAGATGGTTCGGCTTCTTTACGGATGATAGGATGATCTTCAGAGATAGGTTGGGAATTGATGAATTTATCAACATTGGGAACAAGAATTTCAACATTATTTGGCAAAACTTGAACAGGATCTGAAGGACTGTAAGTAAGTTTATTTAGAATTGATGATGGGTGATCAACTCAATATGAATGAATGAATCTTAATCGAAGGTGACATGAGTTGTTTCCTCAAAATTTTTCCTTGAAATATTGAATACCCTAAAAGCCTTGGATATGCTGGAATAACCTAGAAACACCCCGTCATCAACTTTAGCTTCAAACTTCGAGCGTTGGTCTCTTTGATTCAAGATGTAACAAACACATCCAAACACATGACAATAGGAGATGTCCGGTTTTCTTCCCTCGGCGGCTCTTAAGTAGTTTTCCCCTGATGCTTAACAATGATGGACCGATTTTGGGTATAACATGATGTATTAACAGCTTCAGCCCAAAATGATAAAGGAAGAACTAGAACTACAATACCATTTTGTTGGGGAGTTCTAACAGCAGATAAATTTTGAGAAATTCCTAAGATTGAGCAAAAGTCATCCAGAGAGGAGTTCTTGAATTCAGTTCCATGATCACTACATAATTGCCTTACTTTATGATCATAGAGAACTTCCCACTACTTGATGAGAGCAATGATTTCATCAGCGGCATAACTCTTCTTTATTAAAAAAAACTACCCAAGTAAACCTTGGAAAATCATCCATAATGACGAGAGTGTATTTCTTCCCAGCTCTCGACTTAACTGGAAGTGGTCTAAAAAGATCCATGTAAAGAAGATGAAGAGGGTTGGTGATGGAAATGTAGGACTTTGGTTTGAAGGAAGATTTGTTATTCTTTCCCTTTTCACATGATGAGCACAACTTATCCTTGGCAAACTGCATCTTAGGAATTCCTCTTACAAGCTAATTCCCTAAGATCTTTGATATGTTCTTGAAATTCAGATGCGATAACCTCTTATGCGACAACCAATTTAGATGAGACTGAGCACGAGATAAAATGCAACAACGAAGAGAGTTGTCAGCATAAAAAATATCCAAAACATATATGTCATTTTGCCGGTTTGCAGTTAGAACAATCACATTCTTTTGATCAAAAAAAATTCCTTCTCTTTTGTTAAAGAGGACTTCATAGCTAGCGTCACATAGTTGGCTGATTGAGATGAGATTATGCTGAAGACTCTTCACATAACAGGCATTCTTGAACACAACTGAATTGCAGTTGATAGACCCCTATCCTTTTGTAGCTCCCTTACCATTATCTCCATATGTAACAGTAGGAGCATCCGTCTTTATGAAATCTTCCAAAAGAGAGTTGAATCTGGTCATATGTCTTGAGCATCCGCTATCAAGATACCAAATATGTTCTTTACCCTGAAACTAAAATATACAATAAGCCCTGAAACAAAATAAGAAAAAATACACACAATATACACTGACTTATTTTGCAATGAGTCACTAAAGAAAAAATATTATAACAATCATCAGTGAGAAATTTCAACAAGTTTCCCTTTTTGATCCACTTGTCATTATGATTCATGATGTTTTCAGCACGAACATAGTTTTTTTTCAAAAGTGCACTCACTGAATTTGTGAGAGGCATCACCACATCGATAACAAACTTTGATTCTAGGATTCTATCCTTTAACAGTATATTTTGATTTCTTTTCAACTATTGAACCCAAAGAACTTTGACAATTTGAATTAAGAGATCTTGTTTTAGTTCTGGAACAAGGAATGTCATCGATGGTATGCTTAGTTAATACCTTGTCATGAGTCATTAGAAGTAGAGGACTTTGATTGAACTTTGGGTTTAGAGTTCCTAATGGAGCACCGAGGAAAAATGCTAAGAATTTCGTTTACTGAATGAACTTCACCATTGCATATAGGAAATTTTAGCAAAACCTTAGTAGAAGGAAGACCATACTCACGGTGAGAAGGTTGATGAGAAGGATCAAGGGCAGATAATTGAGTAACACATTTGGCGATACCATTAGAATCAGTGGAGCACTGAGTATCAGTTAACGTTTGATTTATAAAATGAGAGATCACAAATCTATCCTTAAAAATCTTCTTTTAAACAGTCAGCTTTATAGAAGGTTTGCTTAGTCTCATCAACTTTGGTTAAGGAAACAACACCTTGTATATCACGTCTAAGAATTTTCTCACATTGATTTGGAATTTGAGCATTAATAATTCTTGTGACATATAAGTGAGAAGAGGCCCAGTTTTTCAAAATGAGTTGAATGCATTTAGCATGATCAACAACTTTTTTTTCAGTGTGAAGAAAATTATTGGTCAGTGAGATACATATGTTTTCCTCTTCTAATGTAGAAATAGATTTTTCAAAAAAAACAAGTTTTTTTTTGTTTCTTTAACTCAAAGCTAAGAGAAGATCTTTCTTTATTTGATACCAATAAATCAAAATGAAGGTGATCAATTATGTCATTCTTTTCAATGTTTTCAACAAAAGAGTAATTAACGAGATTTTTTACCTGATACACTAATGTAGCATCCCGTTCTGTCTTAAGGTCTGCAGCAACTTGAGGAGGATCAACGTCAATAGTCCTAACACTAATAATTTGAGTGTCAACGTGAGATTCAACAATCTGGTCCATGAGACACTTACCTTCATCATTTGAGGAGTTTTCATTTTCAAAATCAGATGATAGTGTAATCATCATCGCTTGAGCGGTGTAACAGTTTTGAACAAAACAATAAATAGAAAAAGGGAGTAAGTTTCCAATAGCAGTTCACGCCTTTACATCAAGATTCAACATCCTTCTCTTTTCCTTGTTATATCCAGGAACAGACTTCCCTTTCAGCTTACTTCCTGATGCACCATTATTTGATGATTGATACATAGCGGCGATAGGACCATTGTTGACAATATCAAGAATTTCAAAGTCCATGAACTCGAGAGCTTCCATGGCCTTTGATTTCCAAGCAGAGAAGTTATGTTTGTTAAACAGAGGGATCTTGTTGCAGACAGTTGATTTTGGAATAAATAAGGTCGACATGATTTACTTGAGGGTATCAAAAACTTGCTTTGATACCAATTGAAGGTTTGTATCGATCAGATACACGTTAAGTATAAAGAATGAAAGTAAACTTAATCTAAGAAAAACAAAGAACAAAAAGTAAATAACACAGATAGTTTTCCAAATTGTTCTTTCACGAAGAAATGGTTTTGTCTTCACCAAGAAGACAGTTTGTCACAAATACGATTATGACACCAAGCGGTATTAACATTAGGGTTTCACCCTAAGGTTCAATATATACTAATCAGTAAAGGTATATCCCTTGATTGAAGGGATTGTATCTTATCTATAATAAGAACCGATCTTCATAAAAAAGATATTGCTTCTATGTAACATCCCAAAATACGGGCCAACAATTTCATTTTTTTATTGAAGTGATTTGCAAAACGTTTGTAACAAAATACCATACGATCATATCATTTAATAAAACGTGTCTCGTAACTGTAAAACAAAATGTAAAACATAATATTGTCAGAGTACAAATCCCAGAATATCTCATAGTGCGGAAAACAAAGAGCGTGTGTGTGATATGCCGCTACCGCGCCAGCTCCTTCCCCTTGGCTGAAGAGGCACCTGAAACAACAACTGAAAACCGTAAGCACGAAGCTTAGTGAGTTCCCCCACTGTACCACATACCATAAAACCACATAACATACATATATTTTCAGGCATATCTGGGTGCCCGACCTACCCCTTCGGTCCTCTCAACCGGATACTGACTAGCATATTTGGGTGTTGGTCTCCCCTTCGGTCCTCTCGATCGGATGCTGACTAGCATATCTGGGTGCTGGTCTCCCCTTCGGTCCTCTCGACCAGATGTTGGGGACTATTTCACCTCCTACTACTACCACATAACACATATCACATAATCTATCTAGCATCGCTGGGCATGACTGCCCCTTCGGCCCTATCGATCGGTAATCTGGGGACTATCTCCCCTACTGTCACATAAACATATCATAGGTAGTAGCAACCCTAGATGAATATCACAGAGACAATCATCTAATCATACAACTCCTACTGGTGGGCCGGCATTGTGGCCGTAGACCCACTGCTACTGGAAGGTAACTCACCTCGAAAAGTAGCTACTGAAAGTCTGCTTGCTAAGCGTCTGACTGCTGAACCGGTAATCCTCTGTCTATAAATCATAAACATAGATTAGCCACTCATAAATACCCTTAGGTCAGATGACTGACCCACCCCAGGTCCAAGGTCAACTCCTTGGTCAAAGTCAACTTCCAGTTAACTGGACTCACCGAGTTATGGCACAGACTCGCCGAGTCCTTCTCCTACTAACCCGGTCCTACTCGACAAGTCCCTCTTCCCACTCACTGATTCACCCTTAACTCACTACTTGGGACGATAGGACCGACTCACGATCCGACTCGCCGAGTCCCTACGAGCAGATCTCCTACTCGCTTCCAAATCCTCACCAGAGCATCCATTATGAGGATTTGGGTTTCTGGGACTATTGCTACATGTTAAATTGCTAATTCCGCATGTAGATACGAAGGGTTGGACCTTCAACACCTAAACCCCTCTTATTCAGTAACAGTTCATATGACTCGCCGAGTTTGAAGAACAACTCGCCGAGTTCCAGGCAATCTTCATAGGACTCGCCGAGTTCCACTTTGGGACTCGTTGAGTCCCCTCGAACCACTTCCCATACAGACCAAATCTGAGACATGCAACGCTTCCAAACCATAGATCTATGTTCCTAGGGCATGCTTATCACGTAAAGTTGCAAACTTTTCGTGCATGCATGGCCCTATAAGCTCCAAAAGGCAAATCCAAGCTCTTTATGAGGTCATACACTCAATAGGGACCTCAATTACTTCAACCACAGAGACTTTATACTTCTAATACGTCCATAAGGTCTAGATCTGAAGTCCTTTCGGGTCATAGAGAACAAACACATGGAGTTTGGTGTTTTAGGGCTAGAAAACCACCAATTAGGGACAAAAGGGGATCTAATGAACTAGTGATCAAGGTAGGGACTTTTCTACCTGAATGGAAGCCTCTTGCAGGGTAGATGTCGGATCTACTTCCCCTCCTTGCACTCTTCCACCTCCTTCTTCTTCTCTTAAGCTTCAAACTTCCTTCACAAGGCCAAAATCACTCACAAGGACAAAAAGGGGGCTAGGGTTTCGCTCTACAGCTCTTCTGGAAGTGTTAGGGACAAGGGAGGCCGAGTTAGAGTGTTTAAATAGGGTGCAAACACCCGGGTTAGGGTTTTTGCCCAAACAGGGCCTACTTGCCGAGTCCAAAGCTTAGACCCCGCGTCTCATCCCGCTTCTACTCGTCGAGTTGGTCCTTCAACTCACCGAGTCCAAGGCAAAATGCATTATTTAAGAAATATTAATTACAAGGAATACGTACCAGGAACCAGGTGCTACATTCTACTCACTATTGTAAAAATCCCGACTAGGTCCCGATTAATCCCTAGGCGCTAATCGACCGATTAGAGGGTGCCTAGTGATTAATCTATGCATACATAATGAGTGAAACATTATAAAACGATGAAATTTTAACAATTTGAAGAAGTTTTATCTCAATGGAAATTATTTGAGGCATGATTAGTGTTGTATTAATCATATTAACCTATTTTGTTATCATATTAGTGGTATTTACGAACTTTGATATGATATTAGTCATATTTATTTTTTCAAAATTCAACAAATTAGCAATTAATGGTACCCGATTAATCCCCCGATTAATCTCCGCCTAGCCGATTAATCCCTTGACCTCAGTCCACCGACTAGCTAACGTCGAACGTTTTTTTCAACCTTGATTCTACTATCTATTTTATGCTTAACTATATCATTACCTAATATACAAAAGATTACATAGAATAAACTATACTAAGCGGTGATGTTGATAGGCTTGTTACACTGGCCCTGATGGAGATGCAGACGCTGACTTTGACAGACAACATGTAGGAGTGTTTGACTCATCAGATCGGTGTGACCTTACAGGAGGCACCCCTGATAAATCCTTGGGAAACACATCTGGAAAATCTCAAAATATAAGAACATCACTCATTGCTTTACTCTCCACGACCCGTGTATCCATAACATAAGCAACAAAACCGAAGCATCCTCTTATGTAAACACCTCCTAGCCCTTACAGTTGAACAGAAGGTCAGTACCCACCAAGTATCATCACCATGAATAACCAGTTCTCCCCTACTTAGGATTTTAACTCTCACCAGCTGATGCTCACAATCAATCATAACTTTATTCTGGTTTAACCAGTCCATGCCCATGATAATCTTAGTCCTATGCAGAGAAATAGGAACTAGATCAATAAAATACTTCTCACCGAACAACCGAAGGACACAACCGTGACGAACATTCGAAGCACTCACAGTACGATCATCTGCAATATATACCTCTAACAGACAATCCAAGGCTCTCAGAGCATCACAAACTTCATGCCAAGCACAAGAGACACAAAAGATCAGGTTGCCCAGAATCAAACAGAACATAAGCAGTCATACCATTAACTAAAAACATCTATATACATGATCAGATAAAACATAAGCATAAACAATGAAAGAAGGAAAAGATATGATAAGGATATCAACTTGTAACATATCACAAATTAAAATTTTAAAACTTAAAAGAAACAACCATTAACCATCATTGTTTACAAAAAGAACCATTGTTTCAAAAAGTAAAGTCATTTTAGAGTATCTTTTAAATCAATATCATGAAAATAGGAAGATGAGCACGATCGGGCCTTCGCTTTACCACGATCCTCAGAAGTACTTTAAACAATAAACTAAAACCGTAAGCCAAAATTTAATGAGTTCCCCCAAAGTACCATCACACAACATAACAGACAAAGCATGCAAATATGAGCCTTCAGCCTGACTAGATCGCCTTGCAGGGCCTACAGCCTATCTGGACAGCTCTACGAGCCTTCGACATGACTGGACCGCCTCACAAGGCCTACAGCCTATCCGGACCATTCTCTGGGCCTTCAGTCTAACTAGACCGCCTCATAGGGCGTACAACCTATCCTGACACCCCGAGTATCTTGGCCTTCAATACAAAGCAGGACCGCCTCAACCCAACCACAATATGTCGACATATGTAACAAGTAAACATAAACATAGAACTAGCAAATACAGATAATCATACATATATACTAATTAGTCATATACTAGCATAACACTATCCTATAACTAGGATACATAATTTAGTGGGCCGATATTGGTGCCTTCGACCCGCGAGTATAGTGATGAAAACTCACCTCTTAGTCCGAACAAAAGTTGAATAAATCTCTACTCCGAATACCGGCTCTACCCATCACCTACTATTCAAAATATTGCCCAACTTAAAATCAATATCAAATTACCTAAAATACCATTTGGTAAAAAATTGGTCAAACTCATCAAACCAGTCGAGTCAACCTAGTCGAGTACGTGGGACATACTCAGATGTATGCGGGGCGTACTCCATTTGACCGAGGAGTCGGGGCGTAGACAGCATACGCACAACGCACCATTTGGTACGTCCAGCGTACGCACCTGGTCAATAACCCTTCTCAAAAAGAGCTTAATACATTAACTCTTTTCGTCCAAAACCAGATCTATTCCCAAAATAATGTTGTAAGTCATAAAGTTCCCAACTTTATGACTTTGCATGGCTAGAAGTGCTTGATACCAACAAACCCTAACTTCTTAAACTATTAGGACATTATAGCACATACATGGGGAAGAACTAAGAGCCAAGATCACATTTTTATGCTTCTAGACATCTGAAAGGACAACTTATATGGACTAGAGCATGTCATACTCATAAAGGTCAAGATTTGGGACTAAAATGCTACATGAATCAAGATTAACAAGATCTTAAAGAAATACAAGCCAAGTTCAAAACTTTGTACCTCCAAATGATGCCAAAATATGGTGATATTCTGGATCTAAAGAGTCCTCCTCCTCCAAGGTGATCTTCTCTTCTTCCTCTCTCCTTCAAGACCACCAAAATACACACATGATACTCAAAAAGGCTCCATATGGATTAGGGTTTGCTTTAGAAGGTAAAAGTGAGTTGGAGGCTGATGAAGGAATGAGTCGTGGGGAGATAATGTTGTATATAAAGGGTCCAAACCCTAAAAATTAGGGTTTAAGGATCATACATGTACGCCCCGCGTACGCTAGGTACGCCCATCGTACGTGAGCTCGGGCCAAAATTACAAAAATGCCACTATGGGCCATTTTGCAACATTTCTCATGCACAAGGGCTAAAATACAATTAACCTTCATACTTAGGGTTAAAATTAGAAATACCTCAATATCGGAATGTTACATTACCAAAATTTAGGAAACCTTAACATGATAACACACGACTTGTGTGTTTTTCCCTTGGAATACCCATGACCCGTGCATCCTCTACGGGTCACCAAAACATGAGATTTTCTCTTTAGGACATTGTACTTTGCTTCAATGGCTTCCAATCTTTCCTAAACTTTTCCATTTGATGCTTATATGCATATAAGTCTTAACCATTATAATCACACTGAAAAAAAAACTTTTATTACATGTATGTCTTAATACTCAATGGTCGTAATGTCACATGGAACCAAGAGTTGCTCAATGAATTTCTTAACACACTCCACTTTAAGTCTTAAGTCACCGATAACTTTATAACTATATGTGGATTGCTTTCTTATAATTAAAATATTAAATGGTCAATAATGATCGCGTGGGGTAAAACCTACTGAAATAAATTTTCAACATATATACAGTAAAGCTAGTACCATGAGAGTGATACTTCCAGTTTTTCTAATGTATTATATTTTTAAGGGTATTTTTAAATTTTATTTATTTTGTATGTTTAATATTGAATGTAAATATAAATTACTTCTACTTTTCACTAATTTAATAAAATTGAAATCTCTCATATAAACATTCTGTTAACCATCGATTTTTCTTTTTGGATAACGACAAAACCAAAATATTAAAATTTCATTGTTTTTTACAATTGAGATGATAAATAAAAATTTTGTTTAATTTTAAAAGTTTACAAAGATATTTATGAAACATGATAACGTGATTTTGTTAGACGAAAATGATAGTGGCCTACAACTAAATACCACCCCCAATTGTCTCGGAAGAACTACCATTGTTCACCAAACATACAGCTGGTGTATCCACCAACCACCGTTGACCACCGTACACCATCATCACATAGTTGTCATCCACCCCTTCATCTACATAAACTAACCACCGATCATCCAAAATTCATTAATAGTTCTAAATTGAAAATGTTAAATCAAACATTGCAATTTGCATGAGGCAATAAATAAATAAATAAACTGTAATTTAGTTTGTTGTCTTGTAAAAACGGCTATTCGTACCATTTCATGGTGTCTCGTAGTATCTTATCGTTTCATTGTATGCACCTAACAGTTGTTACATGCAAAACAAAATAAAGAATAAATTGATACAATTACGACCAGAAAGTTTCAATATTTTGGCCTAATTAACAGAGAAATCATCATTTTTTTTTTTATAGAAAATGACATTGCCAGGTAAAACTTTGAAAAAAAATCTTTCTTTGTGTTGTTTTGCATATTTCACACAACATCTTGTCTTTTCCCATTAATTTGATCAAAATATTGAGATTTGTTTTTTAAAATAACCATGGCTTTGACGAAAGAAAGCATGTTAGTGGATGAGTACACCAACACCTTCACTAATAAAATGGAGTTCACCCTATGACTTATTCTAGACGAACGGACCAAGATTGAAAGGTATGCCAATGGGCTACGGTGTCGGTTAAGCAGACACGTACATTTGAGGCGGCCGTCTGGGCTGCAAAGTCTGTCGAAGGGTTGATGAAGAAAAGAACATCCGACAAAGCTAAAGTATGTGAGAAGAGGAAAGTTTAGGGAAGCAACAAAAACAACAACGACAAGAAGAACAAGTCAAGCAACGAGTCTGGGAGCAACCAGCAAGGGAAGTGGTGTGACCAGTGCAAGAAGAGGCATTTTGGCAACTGTGTCGTGTGGTACAAATGCAAGAAGTCGGGGCATATCTCTACCAATTGCCCAGTAAAAGGAAAAGCATGCTTCACTTGCGGAGAAGAAGGGCACATGAAGGCAGAGTGCCCAAAAGCCGAGAAGCAATCCCCAAGGATCCTACCAGCAAGACCCAAGGGTAGAAACTACCAAAAGATCCTTGATGAAGTGGATGTCATTGCAGGAAATCAAGAGTAGGAAGCTGCTTGTCCGAAGATCAATATATGTGTAGTCGTCCTATATAGATAGTAATAGGATGTGAAGCACGATATAAGGGGATATTGTATGAATAAATGTTGTAATCATTTTCGAAAGTTATAAAATTTCTAGTTGTGTTACATCGTTGTGTACATTAAGAAATTATTATTTCAACATAATGGGTTGGTTAAAAATAAATTATGGTATAGTGTGTCTTGTAAAGCAGGACACTACACAAGAAAGAATTTATACCAATGGTTGGAGCGTAAAATTGCGATTGAAGTTACGCATGGAAGATATCGTAGTAAAGTCTAAGAAATTTGTTGTATACTTGGACACATCAATATGTGTTAAATTGCTTTTGTGATCTTTAGGAAATAGTGACTTGGGAAAACTACGAGAAACTTTTGGGACGAGTTTAAGTAAGTGTGGAAGGTAGTATAAGCCCATACTACCGGAAGCACAGGACTCGTACTTAGATCAGGAGGAGTCACAAGGTTACTAAAGCACTAGTGATTGCATTCATTCTTGTTCTATTCCATCATTATGTTTGTTTCGGTGATGATTTATGTTCTAACCCTAGTGGTCAAAGCAAATCGAGTTCGACTAATCTATAAAGTAAGTTCGATGTAATGTCTGACTTTAGATCGAAGGAAGAGATAGTCAAAATGATCGATAGAAGTATCGCAGTCGTCGTAACATGTAGCCAGAAGTGCAAGAACGTGATTATATCACATTAGAACATGAATGAATGTGACAATAGTCAATTTCGAATCAAGTCAAAGTCAAACAAAGTCAACGAGTCAAACCGGTCGACTCAATTAACCCTTGTATAATAGGGTTTACGCTATGTAATTACAATACAACTCGCTATTCTAATAAGAAATCATCAACTGAAAAGTTTGTATATCTGGATTTCTTTAACCTAAAATTGTTGTAAGTAATGAACCAAACCGATAAAACAATGTTGCATACTCATCGGGAGTGTGTAAGATCCTTAAACATGGCTTAACGGGGCTTGCGGACTTTGCGTTGCGAAGCCAAACACTCAAAAAGGTCACAAAAGAAGCCTCTCCCAATCTCTTTCACTCTATCTCTCTATATTAAAAATCTCTCCCAAATCTCTCCAAGTATGTCAAATCTCTCTCAAATCTCTCAAAGAATGTGGAATGTCTCCCAAATCTCTCTCCGTATGTGAAATCTCTCCAAGTATGTCAAATCTCTCCCAAATCTCTCCAAGAATGTGGAATCTCTCCTAAATCTCTCTCCGTATGTGAAATCTCTCCAAGTACGTCAAATCTCTCCCAAATCTCTCTCAAAACCACTTTTGATTCATTTTGATCATTTGGGGCATCCCGACACTTGACTTGGTGAAAAACCACTCGAAGCGGGAAGATGCATTGGAAATTAGCCTCTTAGGGCCGAAGCCTCTCTATAGGGGCCAAACCCTCCTGGAATCGAGGCCACAAGAACCGAGTCCGAAGTCCTCTTGAGCAGCCGCAGCCACCGAGCCGAAGCCTCCGAGCCGTAGTCACCAAGCCGAAGCCACCGAACCGCATCCGACTTCGCTCCGGACCCTTCTGTCGAACCGTCTGTGGTATCTCCTCGGACAGCAGTCTGCTACCCTTCGGATCCACTTCAGCGGCCAAACCCCACTTCGGACCTAGGGCTGTTAAGACCAGAATCACCCTCATGACTTCGGATTTCCCCATTTTCACCCGATTTTCAACCACGACTCCGTTTTAAGCCTATTTTTAATTATTTTAACAGGGGATTTTCACCCAAACTCATATTTTGACATATAAGGTCCCATATATTCATAAATTCAACATATTTTTAAGGAAATCCTTATTTAAGAATAAAATCCATTAAGTAAGATCTTGTGGTGGAGTGTTGACTTTGTCATAGTGTTAGACACAAGCAACCACCCCCATACCCACTCCATGACTAACCCACACCCCTCCCCACCATACCTGGTCATTCAAGAGTACTTTCCCACTCATTTCTCAGCCATACTCACGTTCTCAGAGCTGGAACATCCACCCTTTCACCTCATTCTCTCATTTTTCCTCCAAGGATCACACTCTGAATTCTCTCACAACTCTCTCCTAATTTCGAGACTTCCAAGGCTGATCATCAAATCAAGTTTTTTTCCACTCTTGGTAAGTATAATTCATATTTCTTATGATTATTACACATCCTTCTACTCAAAATCATAAGAATCTTACACAAAACTCGTCACCTTCATGTTAGGTTTTCGGTTCTTCAAGGCATCTTCTAAGTGTTCTTGAGTTGAACACTTCTCTTCTTCAACATCCATCCACTGAAATCACATAAGGTGAGTTCATACCCCTATCTTTTCACGTTTTCTTAAGTTTTAAGGGGGGATACAAGTTAAAACAACAAGAATACAACTAAACTCTTCCAACAGCTTTCATCAGAAAAGTTGGACTCCATTCACGTACTGTTTTGGGCAACATAAACATTTTAGTTTTCAAAATTGTACTAGGTGCAAATATTTCAAGTTCTTAGCTTTAAAATTACTACTTGCACATCTCCATACGATTTTTCTACAATTTATGGTGATTTTTACAAAATTGCCTATCATTTCAAGAACGAATTTGAACCAGTCTGTAATTATGGACTTTTTCACACAAGTTAGAGGTCACTAAAAATCATAATAAAATTTATGAACAAACTAGACTAAATTTCCAAACTTCCAGAAATTATGGATTTTGATTTGGACCTTTGATAATTTTTCTATAAATTTTCTAAGAACAGCAATAGAAAATGTTAACAATAGAAAAATGCTATCAATTTCATTCCACCTTGTAACTTGTTGAGCAAGGTGTATATCATTGTGTGATCATATATTATTACATTACATGCCATTTTTTCTTGATAATTATACTTGTATCAGTAAGCAAAAAGATTTTTACCTTCTTAAGAATGGTAAATTAGTGTAATGTTATAAACAAGGTTTACAACAATGGCATGCAAATATTTGGTAAACTATGGAAGTATAGTTTATGTTGCTCTTACATTATAAACCATTATGATAAACTATGATAGGTATAGTTTATGTTTCATTACATATCAAACTCTTTACCAAAGGTTCTCAGTTCACATAAATCTGTTAATGAATAAATTTGTGAGACATTCGCTTCGTGTTACATCCATGTAACAAAATCAAAAGTCCTGTAAATTGTAACCAGAGTATCTTGTAGGGAGAATGTGATAGTTGTGTATAGATCTATATTGGGTCTGACAAACCCACACCTGAGCTGCATGCAACAGCTAGACCGGCAGGTCTGAGGTGACAAGTGTCATTAAACTTGCGACGCCTGAAGAACGTCGTATTACGAGGCCGTCCGAGTCATAGTATGGTTATAATAACTCACATGTGGTATTAACAAACATAAGATTTATGGGTTTTACTTCTAAATTTAACGAGTTTATGTCGATTTAAACTGGCACAAATTTCCTTAAGTATGGTAAAATACTTGTACATTTCGGTCTTGACTTTTAAGATTACAATGCATTACGTAAGAAAATATGGGATTTTCCTTGAACAAACATTACTTTTACAAAGAAAGGATTTTAGTATCACCTTCAAAAGCTTATGAACTCACCAACGTTTGTGTTGACACTTTTTCAAAACTACTTGTATTCTCAGGAAATCCATAAACGGGTAATCATGTTTTTGAGGATGGGACGTTAAGGCGTCAAACATTTCATTTTTGTCAACATAATGTAATTTATTTGGAAACATGTAAACTCATACAATGATGTAACTCTTTCAATTTTATTTATGTTGGTTGTGTTTACTTTAATCACTATTACAATTGTTCTTATGATACTATACATGAAGTCCTCTACCCCTGGACGTTTCCGCCATCCTTGGTTTGGGGGTGTGACAATGAAGGTATCCTTCGTGTGAAGATTTCATTAATAGGAGTTCAAATATAAAAAGTTTGTCGAAATCGGACACCGAATGAGAGAGTTAAACTTTTTATACGGGCTATAACAAGTCTAAGCCTATGTGAAAAATATAAAGTCAAATTTAGCCGACGGAATCTAAAGAAAGTTGTAGATCTCGTCAAGAGCTTTTCGTGGATATAAAGATCTTCAAAAACAGAGTTTGTATGAAGAAGATACAAAATTTTGAAAATCGGAAATTCGGCACGTGTATACGACGAGCAGAAGTTCTAGAAGCTGCTACGCCGCCCCCATCCAATTCATGCCACGTGTCAGCAGACCTGTGGAGCCATGTCGCCCTGTGCACGACACGCCACCATGTTGCACGACGTGCATCCTAAGGATCCCAACTATAAGTAACAGCTCATTCCTTCCTCAACAGCAAGCACCAAATTTTGATTCCTTAAAAGCTAATGAACTTCCAACTCCGTCAATCCTAAAACAACAATTACAAAGAAAAAATGATGTTTCTGTTTCTGTTGTTCAAGGTAATGCCCCTGAGATTCATCATTCTATTCCAAAACCTAAAAAAGATAACCAAACTTATTCATTATTCATTATTCTTCTAGGCAGCAGCAGGTTTCCTTGTATTTTAGATATTTGTGGTAAATAAATTATGATGTCTTGTTAGATGAGTTATTGATTGTTAATTTGTTTATATATATATATATATATATATATATATATATATATATATATATATATACCGAAAACTAAGTATAATTGTTGTGTTGTTGGTTGTTGTGTGTGGTTTTGTTTGTGTTTTTGTGTATGAATTGGGTAAGAAGGCAATGTTGATGTCCTACTTTGGAATCAGCTATATCTTGTTCTTCGCCTTCAGACAACTTGTTATTTGGTAAAGACTAGGTCTATCATATCACCTCATTATCATCTTTTTTTTTCCTTATAAAATTGATGCATATTATCATATGTAAATAAGCTTTGAAAATCAAGATGCAACACCATTGTCTTATCTACTTATTTAGTGAATGTTTTACTTTTTTTTTATGTTTTAATGTAGGACAAGTGACAGATGCTCCTCAAGCAATGGCTAGAATGTTCCAGAACATGTTTCCTTTTGGTGCAACACAGGTCATTCTTCTTGAACATCTTATTCCCTTTTTTTGCAATTTTTTATCTCTAGTCTGGCATAAGACTGGAATGCCCTTCTCGTTCCTATCATCAAAGATAGCCCTAGAAAGCTTGTGAAGTTCTATTGTGTCGTGTGTAATTTCCCTTATGTTTTTTATTATTGAAAGTAATTTCCCTTTTGTTTGTTTGATTATTTTTTGTCCCACCTGGAACTGTTTCAAGCTAAATGAGACTGTGTTTGAAAGTACATTGCTATTTTTGGACACCCAATTATAGCAATGTACTTTCAAAGTTCAGATGTTTAATATGAACGCTTATAGTTGTGGTTTCTATATGCTTAATTATATCATCCTTTGACTTTTTGACTTGCATTTGATAAAAAAGAACTTAATAAGTTTCTTTTGTTGCTTGTCTAAGGATAGCAGGCTCAACAATTACAGTTTTACTGGTCTAATCCCAAGTACATGAAACTTATAGAAAAAGATTCAACACTAGATGAGTTGATGCATCTTCAAGTGCTGAAGTTGCAAGGCATAACGCTTCCATGGAGACTACCAAAGGAGAACTTACTCACGAGTTCCTTTTAATGTTGCGTTTTGTTTTTTATAACAAATAGTACTCAATACTAGAAATTTGTTACATTTAGTTACTATTGGAATAATTATTTGTATTTGACATATGATATTTTGTGAAATGAATTATTTTTCTTGTGTATGGTATTTTATTTTGTAATATGATAATTTCAGTGTGTTATTTAATTTGAAAATTAGTAATCCTATAATATATATATATATATATATATATATATATATATATATATATATATATATATTTAAAACATTTAAAATTATGACACGCAAAAATGTGTCGTAAAGGCGCGTCATAAGGTTACGACACGTAAATGCGTGTCGTATTCTTTATGAAGGCCTTCCTTGACATGCATTGTGTGTCGTAAGAGCGCGTCGTAAATGCGTGTCATAAGGTTACGACAAGCAAATGTGTGTCGTCTTCCTTTATGACAGGGTCTTCCTTAACACGCATTTGTGTCATCTGTACCGTTTTATGACACGCAATGTGTGTCATTAAATTGTGTTTTTCTTGTAGTGATACTCTAAATACCAAACGCACCTTATCTCCGATATGATCCTACCTAATTATTTCTTATTTAGATCTTGACGTAGGCTTTGAGATTGTTGAGGAATCTAAACCCTTAGGATAATAGTTCCATGAAGTCTGAAATTAGACTAAGACTTAACGTTATGTACATCTAGGTCTATTGGAAAAAGGTGTAAGGCGAAGCTCTGCCCAATTCACTAATCATCAGACACTATGTCAAGTAAGTGCATAGTCCCTTTCATGAACATGATTTAATACGATTATTAAACTAAAATATTAAATATATGTTGGAAGTTGTATGAAAATTATGTGCTTATTTCGCGGGTTATATGTTAGGATATATATTGTGTTATGTGCGAATCAAATATGGTTCTATTTTATGTTAGGATAAACAGATAATATTATATAATAATATTAAAAGCATAATTGTTGAGAAGATAAATGATTAATAATGCCTAATACTCTTATGTAATCTATATACACTAATATTCATAGCAAATTAACTGTAACAAAAATTTGATAAATGTTTTATTCATATATGAATATAAAATATGACGACAACTAATACACGTTTTATTCATATATAAATATAATATATAACGAAAGATGATGTAAAAAATATATTTTAAGTAAGAAAACTTTATTACGTGTTATATATTCATATATGAATGATACTCAAACTATAAAAAAAGTTAAGCATATGTTTTACTTATTAATGAATAACGAATGTACTGTAATAAAAATCTGATGGATTTTTTTTCACTTATGAATAACGAGAGCTAAAACTCTAAAAAAAATTATTTTATCTTAAAATTATATCAATATGGATGTCTATTTATAGAGAATAAAAAATTATGAATTTTGATATATTTAAAATTATTTTTCTATAAAAATAGTTTTCTAAAAATAAAAAAAACAAAAACAAAAAGAAATATGTTTTTGTGTATATTAAGGTAATGATTAACATAGTTTAACGAAACATGTTTGGTTGGAAAACACATTTTATCCATTATTTATTTCTGTCGGTACGCTTAATTGTTTTGCAGCAAAATAAATGTGTGGCCGAGAATGATTCCTCCATTCTCAACTTGTTTTTCTCAATTGAACCTCTCTCTCTCTCTCTCTCTCTCTCTCTCTCTCTCTCTCTCTCTCTCTCTCTCTCTCTCTCTCTCTCTCTCTCTCTCTCTCTCTCTCTCTCTCTCTCTCTCTCTCTCTCTCTCTATATATATATATATATATATATATATATATATATATATATATATATATATATATATAAAACATAATAATAAAAAATTGGCCCCCAAAAAAATTGGGTCTATAAAGTTGCCCACTTTAACCCTCCTTCCGCGCCGTCCCTGTGAAAAGAGATATCTTCGAAAATGATCAATTATGTATCTTTTGTTCCAATACAGCGATGATTGAATATTTTCTCATAATAATCATCTTTCTTTAATTGTAAATATATACGCAAAATACATGCATAAGTATAGTGAGTCAGAAATATATATTCGCAAAATACATGCATAAATATAGTGAGTCAGATTATACAATATGGGAGGAATACGTAAAATAAATATAACCCACAATACAATAATCTAATAGTTAGCATACCATAAATCAAAATAGTATTATGTATCTGCACATTATTAGTCATTTAAAAAAAAGAAAAAAAAATCATTGGAAGCATGTTCATATGCTTAACAATATTTCATTTAATTTCAACCTTAAGTGATACATCTGCTCATATTGAGACAAAACGAGGGAGTGAACGTCTTACAATAATAGTGTTCCGTATTTTGATCTATCATTATTAATAATTTATGATAATTGTTTAAAATTACTTTTTAATATAGTTAGAAAAGACTGT
This sequence comes from Lactuca serriola, assembly GCF_051521515.1. Taxonomy (NCBI): domain Eukaryota; kingdom Viridiplantae; phylum Streptophyta; class Magnoliopsida; order Asterales; family Asteraceae; genus Lactuca; species Lactuca serriola. The sequence continues at coordinate 5,255,014 of NC_136413.1, forward strand.
ATCACTATCACATATAAAATTCGATAAAAGTTTATGCTCTTGGAAAGACTTGAACTCAATTTTTCCAAACTTCCGTCTATAGAATATTCTGAAGCATAAAACTCATTTCCTTTCTTGGTCTTATTTAATTAACTTTTATACTTTAGAAATCCCATGTGAGATAAACATAGACCAAAAAATAAATAGAATATTCATGTTCTGTAAAAAGAAATTACAAGTCTTTACGAATCAAACAAAACAACGATCAACTATGGTTGGTGGATGAAGTCTCCATAATGATTAGAGATTAAAACATCATTGTGAAACAAATAATCGCTAACAATGGCCAAAAACACATCGGTTAGAATTTTAAGTCAATCTATTATCAATTCACTTGTATACAAAGTTTAAATGATTGAGGTTTGAATGCATTATCCCTAGAAACAAATATAATATGCCAAAGCATAATCAAAGACAAAGGAATAATATGATTGAAGAATTGCAAAATTGGATATTAAAAGAGAAAAAAAATAAGTAGAAAGAACAACTGGCAATCAATTTCATGTTTCATAAGTACTTAACACAAGAAACTATTTTCTCTGCAAAAGGTTAATAATACTCGTGGAAGGCTTTGCAGCCAACCAATTAATTTAATTTTTAAACTAAATTGGTCCCTCCACCTTCACCATCATAAACTTTTCATCAAATATCATTTTAATATAAGTAATAGCTATCCACATAAACGTAAAACAAATACTACAGCCAACGATCTGAATTAGCTTTTTGTGATACTTAACAAAAATAAATATATTTTTGATTGTATCGTTTTTAAGACCTTAAGCTTGTTCTTAAGACCCTATAGACAAAAAAGATCTCGGTCATAATAGGATCAATCCTAAAATAAAATCTATATTGAGATCTTACAATCCCCATTAGGATCATAAGGTTTTAACATAATCCAGTTTTATATCTTTAATCTTTATTCGGTAGTTTAGTCATTAGTCATCTAAACCCTAGGAATTAAATTCTTATTTTCTGCCCTTATGCATAGAATAAAAATTGTCATTTTAGTTTGAAATCGAGCCTCAAAAAGTCATTCATTCAACTTGAAATTGATCATTACCAATCATGGGAGGCCTCATGAACATCAAAACTCCATCCATTTATCTCATTAGACATATATAAAATATATATCTTAACAATGTTTGTACCCGTATCAAAATTTCTGACTCTACCATTGTTTCTGAGAATCAACATAGTTGGTTTATATGGAATTTGAGGAAGTTGAAGATTAAGATCCAAAAACAACGAGGGTGTTATCATCAATGAAAAGTATTGAATACAATGAGAGAAAAAGGAAACTATAAATATGAAATAACTAGGGCAAATCTAAGAAAAAAGTTTTTATATATATATATATATATATATATATATATATATATATATATATATATATATATATATATATATATATATATATGGAAAAGTGAATATACCCTTAAGGGTATATAAGCTTAGATACCCAAACACACTATAATACGTCGTTTTGTTTAATATATTTATTATAATGTGTGTAAACTTCAACTCTTAACTTGATTAACTTTCAAGATTTTCGAAATTTCACTAATATATTTCTCTTATATTATATCTTTTTGCCGAACACTTATTAGGCTATATATATTGTAGTTGAAAATGAAAATTACGTAAGAGGAAGATTTATGTGTAATTTATAATAATCTTGAGAGTAAATCAAGTTTGAAGTTAAATTATAAGAACATTGAACAATTAGAATGTATTATATAATATAAAACGACGTAGTATGGTGAGTTTGGGTACCTAAACTTATATACCCTTAAGGGTATATTCACTTTTCCCATATATATATATATATATATATATATATATATATATATATATATATATATATATATATATTAGGTGTGAAACCCTTGTATTATATGGGTTTATTTTAAAAAAATAAATATTAAATTTAAACATTTTGAAAAGTTTGAATTTATAAAACAAATGAGAAAAATTTTGAATTATTAAAATTAATGAGGCTTTAATATATTGAATGCATTACATATATAAATTCTTTCTAATAAATATTTTACATATATATTACCTTGCATATTAAATGTAGAATTTTAATTTAATAAAATGAAAAATATAATAAAATGACAAGTCGAAAATATAAAATTCTAAAATTCTAAAAAATGTCATGTGTCTAAATAAAGGAGAAGATGACATATATCAAAAAGTTTTTTTTATTTATTAGAGAAGATCCATCGTCAAATGTTTTTCAAACAAATTCCATTGTTTCGATAACATTCCATTCTTTTCGAAAACATTCCATAAACCAAACATATCTTATAAGGTGACCTAACCAATTAAGGAAATGACAAGATGCTAATTACCCTACAAGTGGTTGTGCATGTTTGTAACTATCCGTTTGTTATAACAACTAAGCTTAGGTTAGGGGACCAATCGATTTTAAAGAACCAAGATACAATTCTTGATGCATATGGTACATGTCATTATAGCTTTCATGAAGAAGACTTCACATGTGGGGAAGAAACAACCGGTGCCCACGGATGGGTATAGTTCTATAGGGTCCCATTTACAGGATAGTCTTAGATCGAGTTACATATTCCATCATGAGATGTGATCGTTGTAACAGAAATAAACATGGAATTTCAAAATAAAATAAAAAAAAAAAAAAAAAAAAAAAAAAAAAAAAAAAAAACTTTTAATTCTGGCCATTGGATTGGATCATCGGATTGTGCTACTGATCTTGGGTACAATTATATAGTATATACTGCCCTTATTATTATTGCCAATGAGGGACATTTTTATAGTAAATGTCAAAAGAATGTTTGGTAAAAAGTAATCAGAGTAGTTGAATGTGATGTAATAAATCATTAAAAAAAATGAGAAGAAACCATATAAAGAAAATGGAATGAAAGTAAGAATGCAATTCATTCCATAGTGATGGGTTTTTTTTTAATAATATGTTATAATTATCATTTTTTGCATTCTTAGGCTTGAGGGAGTGACCTCGCCACCCCTCTCGCCAAAAGGCTCGTTGTTAGATGCTATCCAATCTCCACCAACTCGCTAAGGGAGGTGCCAGGAACAAATCATCAAGAAGCTAGCGACATGAGAGAGAATGAATAGATAAAATCTGATTGACTCTTTCTTTTTTCTATTATTATATTTTTTTTCGTGATTCTTTGCTATTGTCTTCCCCAATCTCGTCTCCACACACTTTCAGTTTTTCACTTGCTTTTGGAAAAAATTTCGATATGTAATAAGCTTGAAAATGGAAAATGGGAGTCCATCGCTACAATCAATTGTTGGTAGGAAGAAGACACGAGAATCTTAATTTGATAGAAATGAACCTCCAAAAATCCTAGACTTACACATCACACCTCATCTTATTCCTCTCACAAACCACAACTTTCTGAAATTACCAAAAGGACCATGCACTTAAATATTATGTAATTGATTTGTAGTATTAATTTATGGTGGTTTAAAAAAATATTTCAATTAATATTTATGCATAAAAAATGTTTGTGTAATAAAATAATTAAATTTTAAAAAAAATATAAAAAATGAAGTGTTAGGAGTGTTACAACTCTTTACCAAATGCTAAGATTAGATATTAAATAGAGAAACATGAGGTGGCCCTCAAAAAACTAATATCACAAGAGTTAGGAGTGTCACCACTCTTTTTAAATTGTTTGGAATTGATACCCTATCAATATGGTATAAATGTAGTATTTATTTGTCATGGTGAATACCACCTTCTACAACTGGCATATGAAAAAGATATGAAACTCCCACAAACATGATGTTTCTCTCTCTTCTTTCACAAACGATCAAAAACCTTTTTTTTGTTTTAATCAATTTTTTCAACTATAAATATTAACTAAGTATTCATTTTATACCAACTTCCTTTCATTTTCAACCAAAAATCAGCATCATTATTTTCGTCAGAGAGTGAATGGATGATTAAGTTGTTGGTGATTTTAATGTCATCAGATATTTTATGTAACTAAAACTAATATGTTAGCTAAGGGTTTATAATTTGTATTCTATATTATATGTTTGGTGAGTGTGGAGTGCACTAGGGGTGAACATGGGCTGGGTTGGGTCGGTTTTAGGGTAAAACCGAACCCAAAACCAAAATGTGGGTTTTCAAAAAACTAGAACCCAACCCAATCCAAAACCGATGTGTTCGGTTTCTCGGTTCTTGGTTCGGTTTCCGGTTTACGGGATTTTGGTTTCGGGTTCAATGAGTTTGGATACCTTTGAGCCAAGTCAAGCTTGAAACAATATTATATAAGGCACCAAGAAACTGATTTTCCATCCCCTTGTCGATATGGAATGAATTGTGGTTATGAGAAAAGAGAATTCGTTTTATAAAGGCTTGGGAAAGCATTAGGTTTCAATACTTTGTAGAGGTCATCTTTTGAATGGTATGTTTGATTCTGTATTTGATACCCATAGTGATGCTAAAGGTGCAAAGGAGTTGTGGGACACTCTTGAATCGAAATACATCGTTAAGGATGTTTCTAGCAAGAAGTTCCTCGTTAGCGAATTTAATAACTATAAAATGGTAGATTCAAGATCTATCATGGAACAATACCATGAATTCATTCGCAATTTGGGTCAATTCAAACTGAAACAAAATGAATATGGATGAATCTATTGTTGTGTCAAATGTGATTGACAAACTTCCATCATCATGGAAAGACATCAAACATAACTTAAAACATAAAAATATGAATTGTCTATGATTCAACTTGCTAGTCATTTGCGCACTAAAGAATCCTTTCGTGCAAAAAAGAGTGACAACAAAATGGAAAGTTGAATATGGACAACCATCGGTTCATGTGGTCGAAACAAACAAGGAATCTAAACAACAAAGGACATGGAAAACGCAAGCAAGAGTATATCCTAAATAACTCTAACAAAAAGAAAAAGGAACTGGTTTGTTGGAGGTGCTTCAAGGTGGGACATTGCAAGTGTGATTGTCGTGTGAATCTTGGCAACAATGGTGTTTGCGACATCCCCATTTTCACGGCCAGAAAATACCGATTTTGTTTATGCTTTATAAAAATCAGAGTACTTCTTTTCATAAAAATGTTGCGGAATTTGCTCCCAGAAAAATACAATAAATACGTTATCAAAACATTTTCGAAGAAACGTATTTTATTCATTTTAAAACATTTGGGATGTCATCGTCAATACATAAACATAAGCATAAACGGAACTTACATTTATTTACACTAGTGATCTACATCTCTTTAATCTCTCAGTGTAATGTGACTTCGTATCAACACCTGTGATATAAATAAACTGAGTGGGTCAGGTTGGGAAACCTGGTGAGTACATAGGGTTTTCAACCCACAATAATATAATTATTATGTTTAATCATCAAACAGTTAACCCAATTACGCATCCTCATTATCTTCTTTATTCTTAAGGATCTACCCTAAGAATCAACCATTCTTCGTTCATACATTCCTAAGGATCATCCTAAGGAATCGGCACGAAGTCCATCGTCACCGGGGTTTAGGCACTAAGTCTGCATAGTCGCCAGAATTTATACAACAGGCACTAAGTCTGCATAGTTGCTAGGGTTTTGGCACCAAGTCTGCATGATCACCAAGATTTAGAGTACACCGAGTGAACACATCGTTCACAACACTTACAGGTTGCAAGCCTGCTAGTGCTCTACTGGACTGTCTAGAATAGTCTGTAGCTGTCATCCATACTCTGCTGAATGACGGGGCCATCGTTTGGGAAAAGGTTTCTCACATCGTTCACCTCTCACCCTCACCTCATGGTCTATAACACCTCTCAACTCATCGTCCAACTTATATTCCATCTATTACATCTACCCATGTTTTACCCCAATATTTTTGTAGATATAAAATACATATATGGTTTAAATCCTTTAAAACGTGTATAAAATCGTTCAACTAGCATAGACAGCAAGTACTCAGACAATACGCACACATAACACATAATTTATATAGAATACTTCATATTTATGTGTAAGATGAAAGGGACCATGCACTCACCTGAAAGGTGGTGACTCAGCACTCGGACAGCGCTTTGATACTCTCAAAACAATTTCCTTCGATAAAACCTAGTATCAACACCACTAGGGTTTAGTCTAACGATAACCGCGACAAATTAATAGTCTGACTATTATTATTATTATTATATAAGCGTTAAATAACACTCAATATAACTCATAATAATAGCCCAAATAATTATTTTAAGGACCAAATAACATTACTATAATTATTTGGAAGCTATATTAAAAATTGCGTAAGCGTAGCTCACTTAAAGCGGATTTTAACGAAAACCGGGCTTTTCTCGGAGCAGCGTTTCCGAAACCGAAAGACCCCTTTTTCTCGGGACTCCGGGAGCCTCGGGACTTAGGGTGCTAGGGGATCACCTAGGCATAGGGAAGGGTTAAAACCCTTAGAGAGAGAAAGAAACTAGAGAGATAATGAGAAATGGTGTGAAAAATGCAGAGACCCTCGCCCCCTTTTTATACCCTGCGATGCCTAGGACTACGCTAGGCGTAATTCTTGGCTACGCGGGGCGTAACTTCAGATAGGGTCCAGCTACGTCCAGCTGTCTCGCACTTCGGAAGAGGATAAGGACCGAGGGTATGCTGGGCGTACCGAACTACAACGCGGGGCGTAAGGCGAAGCGAGGCGACGTGGAGTGATCCGAAGGGCGCTCTGCGATCGGCGATGGACGGCTGCGATGAGGCCACGTTGTCCATCTCGCATCAGATTTCGCAATTTGCACACTCAACTTTAAAAATTCGTAACTTTCGCGTACAAGCTCCGTTTTCGACGTTCTTTATATCCACGCGAAGGTGGGAACGTACTCTACAACTTTCGTTTGGACTCCGTCAGCTAATATTGACTTGATTTTAAATTTTATAATATTAACAGGCCGGGACAGGATTGGTCCGTTAAATCCTCACAACTTCTTCATCCGACGTCCGTTTCCGCCCATCTTTTTCTCGTTATGCTACTCTTAACAAGATCTTCGATTCTCGTTTAGGTCGTTTCGGCTAAAAACCACTCGATCTAATATTCGAATTTCGGGCTGTACACCGTTAATCCGAAACTTCGAAAAATCATAACTTCTTCATACGAAGTCAGATTTGGGTGTTCTTTTCATCGATGTTCTTAGTTTAACATACTCTACGATTTTCGTTTATATCGCTAAGGCTAAAACTCACTCTATCGTAAATTCATTATTTACGCTTCCCGGTGCTGTGCCGGTTCCGTCGCAAAATTTCGACGGGTCATAACTTCTTTGTTATAACTCGGATTTTGGCGTTCTTTATATGTACGGAAACCTTGTGACATATACTACAAGTTGGTTTAAATTATTTATTCTAAATAATCTTTTTTCGAATAGTCGTTTTCGACACTTATTGCCTCTAACTTGACTAGCCCGGATCTACGGACGTTACAATTATCTCCCCCTTAGGATGACTACGTCCCGGAATCATCAACGAAACAGGGCTCACATGATGACTCCATACGTTATCTCTTCATCCTAAGTCATAACTTCGATGTTTCTTCGAACGAGTATCTAACTCTTAGACTCCTTGACTACAGGCGGTGCTCGATCTTGCATCCGCTCTCTATCTCACGTTAGATTCCAAATTATGACCTTCAAGTCACAATGTCAATCCTTAGTTGATACGAACTTAAGATAAGGTATTTTATTACTACAATGGAACGATGTGTCATATTCTAATGACCTATCATCGTGCGATGCATTGCTTGGACTCGGGTCGTTTAGAGTCAAATTATGGAACAGACTATACCTTCCTTCATGTTCTAATCACATATTAAAAGGTAGCATTTCTAGCAACCGTCGCGATACTTCTACTGATCGCTTTGATTAATTCTTCTGGCTTAAGTCGGGTGCTACATCGAACTTGGTTCTCTGAACCACGTAACATACTTATCGTAGTCGGACTCAATTCGATATGACCACTCGGGTCGGAATATCAACAATCTTTTTAGTCATTACTGAAACGATGGTAACGACATACTTGAATAAAACGATATCAATTACTAGCTTCTTGGTAACCTTGTGACTTTTCCTGATCTAAGCGTGAGTCTTGTGCTTCCGGTAGTATATGCATCTACTACCTTTCACACCTACTCATACTCGTCCCAAGTATTATCTTGCAGTCCTCAAGTCACCATACAAGAAAATCACATAATAGTTTAACACATCAGATAAAAAAACATAGGTTTTATTATTTCTTGAAACTATTACATAGGTGTTCAAGTTCACCCTAGACTATGCCTCTAATAGGCTACATCATACGATACTATGGCTACTGCATAACTTGATCTTCGGATATGAGTCCTCATCCTTGATTCCTCGCATGGTTTTCTGCTTCGTCGAGGATCATGTGGAATGACCTTGGCCTTGGTGGCGTGTTTCGCCTTGCTGCCTCGTTTTTCTTTGGGCAGTCCCTAGAGATATACCCTTCTTTGTTACATCCATAGCATACCTTCTTGTTGGACGTACACTTGCTGGCGTAATGCACTGTCTTTCCACATTTGTAGCAAGTTACCTCCTCGCTATATTTCCCGAAGTGCTTATTTTTACACTTCTCGCACCACTTGGATTCACCTCCTCCTCCTTCTTCAGTTTTTGAGAATTTCCTTTCTTTGTTGGATTTTGAAGATCCTTCATGCTTCCTTTTTTCTCTTGCCTTGTCTTTTTCTAGACCCCTTTCTCTTATTTGGGTCTCTACATTCTTAGCTGCTCTAACAGCTGTTTTCAAGGTAGTTGCCATTTTGACCATTGGGCCGAAGTCTGTGGGTAGTCCGTTAGCAAACCTATAAATCTTTGAGAGTTTAGTAGGCACCAAGTAGGGGAATAGCTTCATCCTCTCGGTGAATGCGGTGGCATACTCATCAACACTCATCTTCCTTTTCTTCAGGTTTTGAAACTCGTTGTTTAGGTCTATCAGATCTATCTCTGAGCAGTACTCCATTTTCAACTGTTCCAAGAACTCCTCCCATGACATCCTTAGGGCTTCTCCTCGTGGCATCGTATCTGCCAATAGCTTCCACCAGCTCAACACTCCAGTTTTCAGATGTCTTACTGCGAAGACAGTCTTCTGTTTCTCGCTACAACTGCAGCTCTCAAACACAATCTCCATCTCAGAGATCCAATCCATAATCTCAACAGGCTTTGGGCTTCCTGAGAGACTTGGTGGTTTCGCACCCAAGAAATTCTTGTACATTCGCCCATCCTTGTCGTTTCTCCTCTCCGGGCCGTCCCTTCGTTCACCTTGAGTCCCCACTTGACTCACTTGGCGGCTGTAGTTCCCTTCCTCAGATTGTTTGGGAATTGGCTCGGTCGGCTCAACATGTATAGTAGGTTCGTCCCTATTTTCGTGGAACATCTGTCTCATTTCTTCCCTTTGTTAAGCTAGTATAGCCCGAATCATGGCTTGAACTCCAGCCATGGTGACTGGCTCAGGTGCAACTTCTTCTACAACAGGTATTTGCTGAACCACTAGGGGTTGAGGGGGTTGGTTCCTATTTCCATTTGCGTTTACGTTTCCGCTACGGGTCCTTGCCATCTTGATCTATACACCGAATAAGGGGAATCTAGATCTTTATTTAGGATTGACGTTTAAATTATCATTATCCCTCCGAAACATTTATATGCTAGTTCTAATATCGTATTCGTACGTTTAGAATCCTAAACACATAAGGTTTCCAGATCCGGTCGGCAACAGACCATAGATCCGATCAAGCTATAGCATAACAAATCATTTAGCATATAAAAGCAATTTAGGCATAATTCCTAAAATAATCTAGTGCTCACACCTCACAATCATCGCTTAGCATTCTAAGTTTAAGTCTAGAAATAAATCCATATTCCTAGTTCGCTTAAACTAATGCTCTGATAACAACTGTGGCATCCCTATTTTCACGGCCAGAAAAAACCGATTTTGTTTATGCTTTATAAAAATCAGAGTACTTCTTTTCATAAAAATGTTGCGGAATTTGCTCCCAGAAAAATACAATAAATACGTTATCAAAACATTTTCGAATAAACGTATTTTATTCATTTTAAAACGTTTGGGATGTCATCGTCAATACATAAACATAAGCATAAACGGAACTTACATTTATTTACACTAGTGATCTACATCTCTTTAATCTCTCAGTGTAATGTGACTTCGTATCAACACCTGTGATATAAATAAACTGAGTGGGTCAGGTTGGGAAACCTGGTGAGTACATAGGGTTTTCAACCCACAATAATATAATTATTATGTTTAATCATCAAACAGTTAACCCAATTACGCATCCTCATTATCTTCTTTATTCTTAAGGATCTACCCTAAGAATCAACCATTCCTCGTTCATACATTCCTAAGGATCATCCTAAGGAATCGGCACGAAGTCCATCATCACCGGGGTTTAGGCACTAAGTCTGCATAGTCGCTAGAATTTATACAACAGGCACTAAGTCTGCATAGTCGCTAGGGTTTTGGCACCAAGTCTGCATGATCACCAAGATTTAGAGTACACCGAGTGAACACATCGTTCACAACACTTACAGGTTGCGAGCCTGCTAGTGCTCTACTGGACTGTCTAGAATAGTCCGTAGTTGTCATCCATACTCTGCTGAATGACGGGGCCATCGTTTGGGAAAAGGCTTCTCACATCGTTCACCTCTCACCCTCACCTCATGGTCTATAACACCTCTCAACTCATCGTCCAACTTATATTCCATCTATTACATCTACCCATGTTTTACCCCAACATTTTTGTAGATATAAAATACATATACGGTTTAAATCCTTTAAAACGTGTATAAAATCGTTCAACTAGCATAGACAGCAAGTACTCAGACAATACGCACACATAACACATAATTTATATAGAATACTTCATATTTATGTGTAAGATGAAAGGGACCATGCACTCACCTGAAAGGTGGTGACTCAGCACTCGGACAGCGCTTTGATACTCTCAAAACAATTTCCTTCGATAAAACCTAGTATCAACACCACTAGGGTTTAGTCTAACGATAACCGCGACAAATTAATAGTCTGACTATTATTATTATTATTATATAAGCGTTAAATAACACTCAATATAACTCATAATAATAGCCCAAATAATTATTTTAAGGACCAAATAACATTACTATAATTATTTGGAAGCTATATTAAAAATTGCGTAAGCGTAGCTCACTTACAGCGGATTTTAACGAAAACCGGGCTTTTCTCGGAGCAGCGTTTCCGAAACCGAAAGACCCCTTTTTCTCGGGACTCCGGGAGCCTCGGGGCTTCCTTAGGGTGCTAGGGGATCACCTAGTCATAGGGAAGGGTTAAAACCCTTAGAGAGAGAAAGAAACTAGAGAGATAATGAGAAATGGTGTGAAAATGCAGAGACCCTCGCCCCCTTTTTATACCCTGCGATGCCTCGGACTACGCTAGGCGTAATTCTTGGCTACGCGGGGCGTAACTTCGGATAGGGTCCAGCTACATCCAGCTGTCTCGCACTTCGGAAGAGGATAAGGACCGAGGGTACGCTGGGCGTATCGAACTACGACGCGGGGCGTAAGGCGAAGCGAGGCGACGTGGCGTGATCCGAAGGGCGCTCTGCGATCGGCGATGGACGGCTGCGATGAGGCCACGTCATCCATCTCTTATCAGATTTCGCAATTTTCACACTCAACTTTAAAAATTCGTTTATATCCACGCGAAGGTGGGAACGTACTCTACAACTTTCGTTTAGACTTTGTCGGCTAATTTTGACTCGATTTTAAATTTTATATTATTAACATGCCGGGACAAGATTGGTCCGTTAAATCCTCATAACTTCTTCATCCAACGTCCGTTTTCGCCCATCTTTTTCTCGTTACGCTACTCTTAACGAGATCTTCGATTCTCGTTTAGGTCGTGTCGGCTAAAAATCACTCGATCTAATATTCAAATTTCGGGTTGTACACCGCTAATCCGAAACTTCGAAAAATCATAACTTCTTCATACGAAGTCAGATTTGGGCGTTCTTTTTATCGATGTTCTTAGTTTAACATACTCTACAATTTTCGTTTATATCGCTAAGGCTAAAACTCGCTCTATCGTAAATTCACTATTTACGCTTCCCGGTGTCGTGCCGGTTCCGTCGCGAAACTTCGACGGGTCATAACTTCTTCGTTATAACTTGGATTTCGGTGTTCTTTATATGTACGGAAACCTTGTGACATATACTACAACTTGGTTCAAATTATTTATTCTAAATAATCTTTTGTCAAATAGTCGTTTTCGACGCTTATTGCCTCTAACTTGACTAGCTCGGATCTACGGGCGTTACAGTGTTGGCATTACTAGAATAATAACACGCATTGCATGTTATAAAAGGGTACTGATGACATGTAAATATGTGTCAAAAAAAGCCCTTGTCATAAAGGAAGACAACAAGTATTTTCATATCGTAACCTTACGGCGCGCACTTACGATACACATTTACGACACGCAATGCGTATCATTGAATCCCCCATCATAAAGAAAGATGCCACACATTTTTGTGTGTCCTAATTTTAAATGTTTTTAAAAAAAATGTAATATCCTAAAAATACCAAGTAAAAAATTTCATTTTCAATCAACCAAACCTTTCATTCATTTGTTCCAGAAGATAATCAAAGTAACAATATTCTCAAAACATCAGAATAAAAATCACAAATAGCCAATGCAGAATATCTTTGGGGGATGTTGTTCAGTCAAGTCGGGTTCTTCCCTTTGGAACTAGAAGTACCTAAAAAATGTTAAACCACAAACCGTAAGCACAAAGCTTAGTGAGTTCCCCAAAATAGAACATAACATACATAGATTGCGCCTAGCCTGCACATTGCGCCCAACCCATAATAATGGGCCCAAACCTCCATACCAATGGGCCTAGCCTAGCATCACAATGGGCCCTATCCAACATATCAATGGGCGCATCCCAACATGCAATTGGGCCCTACCCTACATACATACCAATGGGCCCAGCCTAACACATAAAGCAAGAGTCACAAAGACAGCTAGCATCCTACATAACATAATATAGTGGGCCAACATTGGTGAAGAGACTCGCTTCGACCCACAAGTATAGTGAAGAGACTCGCCTCGATCCGTAAACGGATAGATCTCCTTCACGAGCTGTTGGTGCTAAAGTCCCTCCCACTAAACATATCCATAAATCAACCCTAATTAGAAATTAAGATAATACCCGACTTAACAAGTCCAAAAGCCACTTTTAATCCCAATTTTGGAAAAAGACCATTTTGTCCTTCCAAGTCCTCAACCCCTCTGAGTTGACCTAGGGTCAAATTGGTCAAAAAGTCAATTGTCAATGCTAGTTGACATATGCCCGACGTTCCCAATCTACGACATGCGTAGTGGTATGCTATGCATACTGAAAGTACGCCCTACATACTACACTATTAATCCATTTCCATTTTTAGCTCTTAATCCATAAATACCAACCATCTATTGCTCGGATCTGGTCCTAATAAACGTCTAGAGTATTAAAGTTTCTAACTTTATGCCTTTTCATGGATTAAAAGAGAAAAATACCAAATCTCAAGTCCAAATCACACCCTTAATGCCCAAATACTCATGCATGGAAGGATGGGAGTGACCAAGCTCCCATTTTTATCACTCTACAAGCTTAAATATGCTAGAAAATGCCACTCATGAGGTCTGGAGGAGATCATACTCACTAGACCTAAGATCAAGGGACAAAAAGCTCATAAAACCCATAACAAGCTAGATCTATCTAATGAATCATCAAGGTTCAAGCTTTATACCTCCTGGAGGATGTTAAAGAAGAGTAGAGTGTGGATCTATAAGCTTCGTACTCCCCAAAAACACCTTCAATGACCTCCTTCTTCTCAAAACACACAAGGAACACTCAAATGCTTCAATATCTTCACAAGATGGCCAAGGTTTCGAGTTGTATGCTCAAGAGGGTGAATGTTGATGATAAGAAGGACCTCAAGGGGTTAGAGTACTTAAATAGGGGTCAAAACCCTGAAATTAGGGTTTTTACTCTACTCAGTTACGCCCTACGTAACATAGGTTATGCCCTGCATAGCCCACTAAAAATGTGTCCCACCTTCATCCACTATGCCCTGTGTACCTAGAGTACGCCTTGCATAGTGCCAAACTCCATTTTCCAGCTCGACTTCAAACAACCATAACCTCTTCGTTTCAACTCCGTTTTCGACGTTCTTTATATGCACGGGAAGGTATTAAAGATCCTCACAATCCTATGTAGTTACTTTTGTCTTATCACCCAATCAAACTAAAACCATAATTCACGCAAGAAGCCCGATCTATAACTTTTTTCTTTCTACCCTTTGGGTCCAGCTTACAAATCAAGGGCTTAGACCTCACAACCAATGTTATCAACCTTTAATAAGGTCCAACTTTACATTCTCAAAGCCCAAAGCCTTTTATTGACCGAATTTCGTTCCACAATCCCAAATTAAGAAACAACCTAAAACAAGGTGTTACAACTCTCTCCCACTTAAATTAGATTTCGTCCTCGAAACCATTCCTTACTACCTCCACTGCCACATTAGTCGACTTTATTCCATTACTGTTATCAAAGCCCATTCTTATCAGAATTCACTCATCGTAACGAAGAAATGAACCCTATCATTTTGTTCTCAGCCAACGAAAGAAAACCCAACTGCTCTGCCCAAAAACTGAAAACGCTAAACATTGTCTGACTTCTCAACAGACAAGATCAGCTAATCCCACATCCATAAAGACTCCAATTCACAACCTAAACCAAACAAAACCTTTATGGCCCTGAGTTTTATTGCTGATAACTGGAAAACAGAATCACTAACCATTCATTGATGTTGAACCCTTCCACTGAGACTAACAATCTCACGCATGATCGTACAATGAGACTCCGCCCAAGAGTCTAACTGATAAAGGCTATGCTAGCCTATTCACCTCATAGATCCAATATGTTGATCACAAAGTTTCCCCCACTCTAAGTGTGATCTAACACCTCAACTAAGGCGGTTACTACCGGGTCCCACCCTTATGGTCACGCACTTACTGTTTCATGATACACCGTGGTACCATCTAATCTGCTAGAACACTTAAGATTGTTGGTCACAATAATATATTCATTTCTCCAACACCAGTCCGTAGACTACGACTAACACTTCATGCCCTGAGTATATCTTCGAATGTATGAATACTCTGCCCACCCAAGTTAATCTAATGAATAGGGACTTGCCCACGGGTCTCACCCACACTATCATAACCAACGGGGCCTCGCCCACGGATCTCACTCAATCTATCATAACCCTATAGGCCTCGCCTATTGGTTTCACCCAACCTAACATAACCAAATGGGCCTCACCCACGGGTCTCACCTAACTGAGATTTCTACAAGCTCAGAACACCGTCACAGCTCTAACAACCCTTATGCCTAACCAGGAGCAGCCAACCAACAATAACAACCCAACTTAACCCATGTGAGCAATTGCATCCTCCCTTAGTCTAACAACACTCATGTGATGGTCTAACTCATCCTAATGAATGTTACGACTTGAATCATAGACTTATAACACTTCCACAACAGCCATTGGCCCAACCTATGGTCTTTCCAACCAATCAAAAATATCTCATTACCATTCTTAAAAACAACCATGCAAATTATCCAAACATATCCAAGAATCCTCATCCCATAGGCTTCCTAGATTCTCTAAGACTGCCCCTGATTCGAATATGGATCATGCGCTTTTAGTAGTACGGGCCCAATACTACCTTCCACACATATCCATATTTTCCTTAAGAATCATCCTGAATCCTCTAAGTCACCTTCGCAACTGATACTCCAAATGCTCGTTGAACAGCACAACTAAACCCACTGAAGCACTTCCTAGGCTTTCCAAGGTTCTCGACCTCACCCTGCCATCAGCTGTTGAAGAACTCACCATAATGTCAGTTAACCACCTCATGAATACAACAACATGCAACAAAGCTTAGATAATCCTTTGAGTAAAAGACTCATCCTTACAATGGTTAGACACAAACGAGAGTTGCGCAATAGGGTCAAATCCATCACTCTGATATTATTCAACCTTTGTCACATGTGACTTAATATATTCACTTAATGGCTAGCTCACATCAATTAAGAGCTCCAAAAAGCAAAAAGCAAGCAACATTCATGCAGTAACACTCCAATCCATAGAATAACAAAATAACATTCAAACTCACATACTACTACCCATGCTAGTAACTTCCACTCTTACTGTTGGTTGCCTTATGCATGCAAATTATACACAGTATAGGATCAAATAAATTGTTGAATAAAAGACTCTACCCTAGGACCACAACCAAAAGAGGAACAAGAAATAAGGCTAAATCAATCATTCTAGGTCTATATGATCCTAACCGTATACAATTATTAAAGCATACAATTAGTAATTACTAATACCAATACATATTCCCAATCCAGCATAGCATCTAATGCTCCCTAGGCTACAAGGCATCACATATCAGACCAATCTATCATGCAATTCTTGAAAGTATCCCAAGCCTTTTCCTATCATGCAATTCTCACAACATATAATATAATAGACATGTACAGGTATTCTGGGAATCACATACTTGAGCTCAGCTGATTGCACGCATCTTACCCCCCCCCCCCCTTTTTGTTTTTATAAAATCATTTTCTTTAAAAACATTTCCTTTTTGAAAATTTTTACCAAATCCTCAGTTTGAGTTCAGACACACCCAAGAGTATGTCTGAATCCCTCTAACTAAGGCTCTGATACCAACTTGTAACAACCCAAAATTATGAGATTAAAATTTCATTTCAATTCAACCAAAACATTAAGTATCTTTAAGTCAACATTCAATATCTGTTATCTAAATATTCAAAAGTACTTTATAAGAAAACAGTTATCAGAGTACAATCCTAAAAGCGTCATGATACAGAAACATATGTGGATGTTCTACGATCAAGTCGAGCTCTCCCCTTTCGAGCCGGAAGTACCTGAAACCATAACCATAAAAACCGTAAGCACAAAGCTTAGTGAGTTCCCCGAAAAACCACATACCATACATATCAAACACATAATGGGCCCCTGCCCTTCATCGGGCCCCGTCCGACATCAAGTCCCACCCGGCCTCGGGTCCTGCCCGGCATCGAGTCTCGCTCGGCTTACAGATCTGTCAATCATCAGGCCCCGTCCGATACACATATAAACATATAATCCTACTAACACATGCGATAATCACAAAGATAATAGCATACAATATAGTCATCGGGCCTCGCCCGACATCAAACCTCGCTCGGTATGCATACCAACGCATACACATGCAAGACTCATGCAAACATGTAGCATCCTAACTTAATAAACCATGGGCCGGCATTGGTGCCTTCGACCTGCTAAACACGGTGAGGAAACTCGCCTCAGAATCTGAACAATAGTTGTTGAGGTTCCGACTCCGAATCTCAGCTCTAACTGACGCCTAACCATCAAAAAGACCAATTCTCAAACATAATCCCGAATACCCAAAATACTCCCCATGGGTCAAACTAGGTCAAACGGTCAAAAAGTCAAGAAGAGCCAACTCAACTGACTTTCACGTCATGGTAGCCCTTTACCATGTCGTGATGTCGAAAACGACAAAATAGTTGCGACCATTCTCGCCACCACGTCATGATGGCCTTGCCACATCGTGGTAACAGGGTTCTCAACAGCTTAACGCATTCAACCAATTCCTTCGAATCTACAGGGCCTCCAACTCAGATCTGGTCCATAATAGGGTCTAGATGGATAACGTTTCCAACTTTATCTAATAGAACCTGCCAAAGTGTATAGATCTCAACTTTAAGGTCCAAAACACTACATGACTTAAGAATTAATCACTCAATCCATAAGGTTACTTGTCCAAAAGCTCCAAAAGAGTCTCCAACACCAAACACATCATAAAGATCGGTGCTTTTCGTACATGCATGACCAATGCATGTCTTGAACTCTTATTAGGCCAAAATAGGGCAAAAAGGCCAAGATTCCATGCATGGCCTCAAAACTCAATCTAAATCAGAACCAAAGAGCCAAATGATCCAAATGGCCTAGAGATTCAAAAAGTTGCAAGCTTTATGAGATTAAACTTTCCAAAGCAACAAGGGAAAGAGAAAAGTGGACAAATCCATAGATCTAATAACTAACTCATCAAGATGAAGACTTTATACCTCCTTAAGATGCTTGAGGAAGATAAACTCCTGAACCCACGTTGCTTTGGACTCCCAATATGATCTTCCACCACCTTCTTCCTTCACAAGCACAAAACACACACACACTTTAAGGCTAAACACTCACACATATAGGCTATAAGAGGTTAAGGAGTTTAAATAGGGCCCAACCCCTAAACTTTAGGGTTTTCTCCAACAACGACGTCATGGAAAAAAATCACCATGTCGTGGTGGCTCATTAAACTCCCACGACCCAAAAGCTTATCGCCACGTCGTGGTGAGGCTTCACCACACCGTGGCCAAAAAGAAACCATCACAATCGGAAACAATTTCATACCTTGATTCGAGTGTTACAAATGATGATTTGGTTTATCAAGGGTATAATCTTCGCCAACGGTTCTGAATGCACAAACCTTTATTTCTACGTATTGTAACATCCGAGTTCCGAATATGTTTTTCCATCCTTAAGGTGGGGGTTTTATAATCCAAAAGAAAGTAGAAGGATGAGGCGAAGTAGAAAGCCATTAATCGTATTTGTTGAAAATCTAAAAAATCTGGAACTTATCGGAGAGGACACGAAGCGACCTTTAAAATACGCGACATGTCCAACCCATTGGGCTAAACAGTTTTATTAGGGCTTTGAGACTATTTAAAGGCCATTAACCACTAGGGTTTCATCATCTCAGCCTCCAATACCCTTAGAACTTTCCTTGACAAACCCTAGTCTCATCTCTCTTCTTTTTTAGCTTTTGGACCATTTGTAAAGCTTATTTCTTCATTTTTTTTAGTGAAGCTTGAAGATCAAGAAGTTTCTCTTGTTGCATGGAAGGAAGATTCAAGTTTAGATCCAACAAAGTTGCATTATTTCTGAACCTTTGTGACTAAAAACTTATAAGATGATATTTGGTTCATGAGATCTTATTACTTCTTGCTTTATGCACTTTTTGGTCCATTTTGCTTGTGTTCTTGGAGTTGAGAGAACTCTTAACACCTTTTATGCACTTTGGAATGTTCCTTGGACCTTTTAAGCTAGGAAAGTTAGGACCTTTTACCTTCCTATTAAGTTATGCAAGTTATATGGTCCTTTAGGTCATTTTTTAGTATTAAAGTTTAGATCCTGCATGTTGGGAGTGTCTTAATGGATAAAGTTGGAAAATTTTATCCATTAATACATTGTTAAAAATCAGATCTGAGAAGTGGAGTCTTTACTTAATGGATTAAGTCGGATTTACCCTTTGGAAGTAGCCGATACACGGCGCGTCTTCTTAAGGTGTGACACGACTTTATGAAAATATGAAATGCAATTGTTTTTGGAGCTAAATCCCGACTATTTTGTCCTGCAGTGGGCGCAGGGCGCCTTCTGACCAGAAGTTGGACTTTTTGACTTTTTGGATAAGTTTGACATCGGGTTAAACTTTAGGGTTTTAGATCATAAACTGAGGTTTGTCATTTATTCAATGATTAGATGGTTCATATAACCAGCCTTTTACATTATTTAAGCATAGATGTGATTTTCAAATTTCTGCGAGGCAAGTCTTCTTATTATACTATATAGGACACGGGGTGTCATGATATGCTTGTTGTCTCTATGACTCCTGTATGATTGTTGGGTAGGGCCGGTTATTCAGGATGGGGCCCATCATTCAGGTTGAGGCCCATATTATGTGATATATGTGGTATTTTGGGGAACTCACTAGGCTTTGTGCTTACAGATATGGAATAAATGTTTTCATGTACTTATTTGGATCGTGGGGAGGTGAAGGTGCGACTGTACACACATACATCAGCATTTTGATGATTTTGTGATGTTTTATTTACAACTCTTGTTTTAGATTATGTTTATGAACAAATGGTTTTATCTTGATTATAACTTATGAAAATTGGTGTTTACCTTTATTTAAATTCGAAAATTATATTAAGAAATTTAGGACATTAAACATATAATCGACGATTTGACAAAAGAGTGAGTATTTTAGACAATTTTATGATGCAAGAACTGCAAAAGCATTACTCCAATACAGAAACATGTGGTCATAACTCATTAATTAGCATACGGTGCATATCTAATTCATAGGATGAGTATTTCCAAATGTTTGAATGGACCGCATAGGAAAGTCTTAAGGACTTTTACAAATATATCATTATGTTGTATGGTCCAAGATATTTGTGTAAGCACTACTTCAATGATGTTCAACGGTTGTATGCTCATCATATAGACATATATGACTTTCTTTGAATGCTAGAAAGTTTGAATTGCCTCCATTGGTTATGGGGTAATTGCCATAATGCATATTATGGTCAATATAGTTGGGTTATAAAGGACACCCGACATTAATACTTGAAGAAATAGCATCAAAAAATCTTTAGATTTGGCATGCCTACTTCGATGTTCATGGTTCAAACTTCAAACAATAACCTCAATGTTCTAAACATATCAACAATAGTCGACAACATTTGTAACAGGACTACACCTGACTGTTCTTCTAAAGTAAACAGAATGTATACAAGTACGAGTATTATCTTGTTGATGGAATTTATTTTGTTTGTTGTTTTTGTATAATCATTGACACGGTGATGGTAAACAATAAAAGTTTAAAATAGCTCAAGAAAGAACTAGAAAATATATAAAATGGGCATTTGGAGCTCTTAAGACTACACCATCTGGAACGACTGAGCAAGGTGGTAAAACTTACAGCCATAATGTGTATATGCATCATATTATACAATATGACTTTAAATACAAGGGTAAAATGATACGACAATATTACGAAAACGAAAACGCTTTCCCAATTATGCCAATAGAGGTGGTACCCCCACTATATGTGACAAGAAGAATGGAGATACATGACTCAAAAACATTACGAGTTTGGCAATAACTTGGAGGAACATATTTATAAATTTAATTATATTTTTTTTATCTAGAAAGGCTAAAATATATTAAAACTAACAAGAAATTAGAAAAGAAAACAATTACATAAAAATAATAGCTAAAGGAGAGTTATGAAGCCAAGCAATCCAACTTATCTTAGTTTTGCTACATTTATTCGAAACCCAAAAGAAAACTTATTTACGATATCATCAAATAACAAAGCCTATGTCAGGGGTAACATTTCCAAAAATGTTGAGATTCCTAAAATTCAAAGACCTCAGGGACAATTCCAACAACAAAATTTTGGATTGAATAACTTTATTTTATTTCTATTGTGATCTTTTTTTCCGTTGGTATTGCTTTGTTTTGAATTTTAATTTATCGTTATCTTTTTTAACATATTTAACGGTTTTTTAAAAAATTATCAAAATTAAATAAAAAAAATAGAAATGTGGCAGACTATTACACCATTTCATTGGTGTCATATACAAAAATAAAGTAAAGTAGAAAAATAAAGGGACGCCTATATTACAAGCAATAATCATGGCAATGAGTTCCACCAATTCTTGCAATCTAATCTAAGGCTATGAGATATGTTCACATCTTATTTATGGGTGAAATTATCTATCATATATTTTCACAATACATTTACTATTGTTTTTCACAATACATTTACTATTGTTTGAACGTGGTGTTTACTAGTAAACAAGAGAGATAAAGAGATTAACAGAATAAAGAGATACAGAGAAATGTTTTTGATTCGATGTGAGAACCCATGACCACTTTCAATCCTCACCACCACCTCACCCATTAGGAGCAGTGTTCACTAGTAAATATCTCCTCCACATAGGATTTTTACGCGTTAGAATACATCCATAACTCATGGCCTAAGGGAGGGAGTAGTGTTATATATATATATATATATATATATATATATATATATATATATAAAGAGAGAGAGAGAGAGAGAGAGAGAGAGACTTAGGTTCAAATGTTTTCACTATCTATTGTATGCATGTATGATTAATTCTGGACCAATCATTTTAGTTATTTTAAGAAAGTAATTAATGCATATTAAATGCTGAAGATGTAATTAATATCCATTATATCTTCAACATATAATATACATTAATTACTTTCTTAAAATAACTAAAATGATTGGTCCAGAATTAATCATACATGCACACAATAGACAGTGAAAACAAAATAACCTAACCCTATATATATATATATATATATATATATATATATATATATATATATATATATATATATATATATATAGGGCTAGGTTAAATTGTTTCTTACATTTATTGTGTGCTAAAATGCACCAATAGGAATTTAGTAAAATTTAACTATTATTTAATTAAATAAAAATAGATATTAAATATTTCCATAATTGTATGTATATTAAATGATATCCATAATTATAATTTTCTTTTTATGGAAACTAATTAAATTCGTCATTAATGTCAGCAATAACATTCTTTCAGAATAATTTCGTGTCAAGGTTTTTATGTTAGCAATAACATTCTTTCAGGACTAACTCACTTAAAATACAATAAAGTTGTACGGAATATGAAAAATAAGGGTGTATTCTAGTAGAATTTACTCTCGTTATGCTAGAATACACTCTTATTATTCTATATATGAACTCATTCTGAAAGAATATTAGTATTGACATTAATGATAAATTTAATTAGTTTCTATAAAAAAGAATTATAAGTATGGATATCATTTAATATACATTTAATGTTTACTAAATTCTTATTGGTGCATTCTAGCACACAATAGATGTGAGAAACATTTCAACCTACCTACCTATATATATATATATATATATATATATATATATATATATATATATATATATATATATACATATATATATATATATATATATATATACTAGTTTATAACCCGTGGAGACCACGGGTATAAAATTAATTAATTTTTTATAATAAAACTTCAAAATTATTAATTAATTATTTTAAATAAATTATTAATTACGAGATATTTTTATTAGTTATGTGAAATTATAATCGTTAATTCAAATAAATATATAAAATTAATTTTTAATATATATTAGACATTTTTTATTTGTGAATTAATGAAAACAATAATATAAAATTGAAAATGGAGAATAAATACATTGACAAATAACATCACATTAATTAGGAGGTCTAATAAATTTAAAAGGGATAACTAATAGATTGACAAGTGGCATCATATTAATTAAGATGTCTAATATAGTGACACGTGGCAAAAGGACTACTCTTTTATTAGTGTGTGTATATATATATATATATATATATATATATATATATATATATATATATATATATATATAGGGTAAAGTGAATATACCTAACAACCTTATATAAGCTTAGGTACCTAACCTCATCAAACTACGTCATTTTACATTAAATTTTCATTGCAATCATCCAAGGTTCTTAAACTTCATTCCTAAACTTGATTTACTTCAAAAAAAATTTGGAAATTCATCATTATATTTCTCCTACATCCTTTCGTTTGTAGCGGTAGGATATGAAGCTCATCAGGTGATATTCGATAGAAAGACGTGATGTAAAAGAAAGATATTGACGAAAGTCCAAAGATTTTGAAAGTAATCAAGTTATGGGGTTGAAGTTTAAGAACCTTAGGCAATTACAATGTAAATATGATACAAATCGATGTTGTATTATGGAGTTAGGTACCTAAGTTTATATAAGGTTGTTAGGTATATTCACTTTACCCATATATATATATATATATATATATATATATATATATATATATATATATATATATATATATATATATATATATATATATAGAGAGAGAGAGAGAGAGAGAGAGATTCTTTGTTACTTTTTCATGTCATAAATGTATGAAAAAAATTTGAAACTTAAATTGAATTGTTATTTTGTTCTAAAATAACTAAAAACATATTCTTACTATAATTTTATTTTATGATTAGATGGTATTTATTTATTTTTATTTTGTGAACATTTTTTAAATGATATATAACTCTTTTTATACTTTTTTAAAATATAATTAGCATGTATTTAACAAGTATGCTTATACGTAATTTACTTTGTGATATACTTTATTTTTTAAAAGTTTATTTTTCTAAGACTAACTTTTTTTGTTATTATCAATTTTATTTGGGAAATTAAATATTCTCCTACCTTTTGATCCTACCAATCCTCCTACTCATTTAAATGATATATTGGTATCCTAAAATATCATAAAATCTCATTAAATGAGTATTAAATGTTACACATGTCACTATTTCGTTGGGTAGGAGGATATGTAGGAACAAAAGTATGAGGATATTTAATTTCTCATTTTATTTTATTTACTTTTCTATTTTATGTATACATAACAGAGAACATCTTTCGAACCACTTGTATCTATCATCCGGAATAACCAAACATATTAATTGAGTATAAGTCTACATGGTGTTATAGGATTTTTGGCGATGAAATGTTGACGTCGATTAGTTTGTCAGTAGCAAACACCATTCCTTGATTAGTTTTTTTTACGAGTGTCAATTTTTATCTGCACATTATTATCGTTTACTATTGCCGCTAAAAAGTTATGATATGTAAAGATGGCACCACACCACACTTGTAGAAAGAAAATTGTAAGAATTACAAAAGCTTATGTGACATCAAATTTTGGTGGACAAAGACATCATCATACCCTTTAGCCTAATGATTAATTAGGCTTATCTTAGTTATTTAATTATGTCATTTGTTTTTGTTGATTATCTTTCATCATATCAAAATGATAAGTCTTGTTCTTTTTTACTACATAAAAATAAAGGGTAAAAAATGAAAATGAAAATGATATTATCAACGAATAATCAAGTAAATTCAAGATTTGAAGCACAAATATTACCATTATTTCAATTTCAAACTTATGGAGTAAAAATGTCATGGGTGACAAAATGGACAGTCGTCACGTATTTTTGTTTACCACAAAAAAAAATTTATTTTTTTCTTAACCCGAACACGATACTATAGCGTGTTTTTTTTGTTAACATGAACATTATCCAATAAAAAACATGGAAAACTCGATAGCACGACAAGAATACCAAAAAATAACCATTTCTATAATGTCAATAAATTCTTGTTAAAACGTTAATCTAAATACAAATAACATGACAAGAATAACATAAAATAACATAGGATGCTATTAAATATATATGGTTTTTGAACACAAACACAAACACGACATACTAATGTGTTTCTTATACACGACACAAACATGAATTTGAAATTGAATTTCGTCCAAATTTCGTATTGTATCGTATATTTATGTCATGTCAACTTTTGTCACCCCTAAAAAATGTACCTTGATTAGTATTTGTTGTTTTGCTTTTCATTTTCTAATATCAATAAGTTTAATAAAAAACCTCATATATATATATATATATATATATATATATATATATATATATATATATCAACTGCTAAAAGTATTCTCTTTTTTCTTTTTTCATACCCTCAAACTTTTTTAAATAATTAATCAACAGATAATATTAGTATTTGTCAAATTTGATTATTACTTTTTTACGGATTATCATTATTAAAGATAATCTCTGTCAAGATAAAAGCAATGGTTGGTTTTCGCTTGCTCTTTATCACACTTGGTTATTCATTGTAAAATGAGTTTGGAGAGGGACTTAAAAGTGAATGCACTAGACTATTAGGGAAACAACAAAAAAGCAAACCTACAGGCAAGTTAAATTTAATCTATTTGACTAACAAAGTGTCTAATAAGATGTTTCTAACAATGAGGTCATGAGTTCAATCTCAGACATATACTAATTCATTCTAACGAAAATCTTAAAATATGGATTAATCGCTTATATTTTATTTTTTCCAATAAAACCATTGAACTTTCTAGATTAACTATTTTAACCTAATTTTAAAAATCCAAATGGATAATTAGAAAAATTATAGAATAAACCTAATATATCAAGGTTAATTTGGAAAATACTAACTCGTCGTTCTAAAAAAAATAGAAAAATCAATATTTTAGAAAAAATTTGGATTAAACACTTGTCTTGTCTTTTATTTTTTCCAGGTTAACCATTTTAACCTAATATAAAAAATCCAAATAGATAATTAGAAAAATTATAGAATAAACCTAGTACATCATGATTAATTTGGAAACTACTAACTCATTCTAAAAAAACTATAGAAAAGCCTATATATTTAGAAAAGTATGGATTAGCCACTTATATTTTATTTTTTCCGATCAAACCATTAAGACAGGTAGGCATGGGCAACGCGTATTCGTGTTAATCCGACGTGGAGGCCATATAACGGCGTTATAACACGCTAAACACCACACCCACCTGGCGTTATTAGGTGTTATGTTAGCGTACGTTAGACTACTCCTATCGGTAGTCTTTTGCAACTAGTTGTTCACTAAAAAAAATCAATTAAAATAATATAAAAAATAAAGATGACGACTAACCCGGTTGATATGAAGGGCCAAAGTTGTCCTGAATTGCTTCTCTCAATTGGCTATATATCAATTATGATGAAAGAGAAATTATTATTTTAATTAAAGGTTAAGTTGAATATTGTCATGAATGTGGGTAGTCTTATGGTGGTGGCGGAAAGAAACGGCTAATCCAACTGGTGCAAGGTTTAAAAATCCGACCGTTTGCAAACGGTCACAAACATATAAAAAAATCTATTAATATAAATACACCACATTTATCTTCATTTTATTTTCCAAACCAACAAATCCTTTCAATATATATAAGATCCTTTCAATTTCATTTTTTTCTATTACATTATTAAAAAATAGAACCTTTTGATCTGTTTCATCCATACAATCATGATATCGACGATGATGATATGTTTGTGGGTATGATGTATCAATATATTACCAACATGATATCGCAAGAGCCAGCTCCACTACTGACCAGACGTTCGGCGTTGAACACAGGTCGTGAAGAGGGGCATAGACATCTAGTACACGATTATTTTATGGATAATTGTGTCTACCAAACAAACGATTTCAAAAGAAGATTTCGTTTACGAAAAAATGTATTTCAATGAATAGCCAATGCAATAGAAACAAGGTAACATATTTACAGTTATTTTCTATTTTAATATATGTTGTTTGGATTATTAAATAATTGCTTTAAAAATTTATTATACGTTCTTTAAATTATTAAAAAGATGTTTAAAAATTTTATTATATGTTTTTTAGATTATTAAAAAGTAGTTTGAAAATTTTATTATATGTTTTTTAGATTATTAAAAAGATTATTAAAAAGTTGTTTGGAAATTTTATTATATGTTTAGGTATGAATATTTCCAACTGCGGTACGATGCCAGAGGCAAACGAAGTTTACAGGGTTGCAAAAATGTGTTGCTGCAATCAAGCTTATGACTTTAGGGGAATCGCCCGATTCTATTGCCGACTATATAAGAATGTCAGAGCGAACTGCACGAGAAAGTTTGTATAGATTGGCGAGAGATGTTATCAAAACCTTCGGTGACAAATACTTGCGCAAACCTTCATTGAATGACATACAACAACTATATGCGGCGCATGAAGAACGACATGGTTTTCCAGGAATGCTGGGAAGCATTGATTGCACAAATTGGATATGGAGAAATTATCCTATGGCATGGAAAGGTCAATACACAAGTGATCATCTTGGATCGCCTTCGTTAGTATTAGAGGCGGTTGCATCACAAGACTTATGGATTTTGCATGTTTTTTTGGAGTTGCAGGTTCGAACAATGACGTAAACATTCTTGATCAGTCACCAATATTTCAGGACCTTTTAACAGGAAAGACACCGGATGCTCCTTTCACAGTAAATGGTCATGAGTATAAGTTCGGGTATTACCTCACGGATGGAATATATCCAGCATATTCCACGTTTGTGAAGGTGTTTCGACACCCGATAGAACCAAGAGATAAATTTTTCAAGAGAAGACAAGAAGAAGCACATAAAGACGTGAAACGTGCTTTTGGAGCTCTGAAAACAAAATGGCACATAGTTGAACATGCAGCACGACCATATGAGTTGGGACACACTACGAGATATTATGTATGCATGTATCATTATGCATAACATGGTGATTGAAGATAAAGGAAGCAACATTGCGGAGTATTCACCTACAGATGGCAGTAAAGTTGAGTAATTTAGATCGACGTAAACACGAACAACTTCGAGAAGACTTGACAGATCATATCTATGATGACAGTGAAGTTGAGTAATTTAGATCGAAAATGTAACTTGTTTCGTCTTTTTTTTTGATTTTTGGTTTTTATCCTTAGTTGTAATTTAGATCGAAAATGTAATTTTTTATCGTTATTTTTTAAATGTTATTTTTAATTTAAGATTTAATTTATATTATAATTATATTATGACATAAATAAAAAAATAAAGAAATTCGAAAATATAGAAAGTAAAAACGTTAAAAAAAAATTAAAAATAAAATAGAAAATAAGTTGTGTTATTACATGTTATTTGGTGTTGCCCATTTCCACCTTTGATGTTATAACACCTATTTATGACTAAGATGATGATGTGACACCTTTTGGGTGGTAACATGTAATAACATGATGCCCACACCCAGCAGCCTAAACTTTCTAGATTAACCATTTTAACCAAATTTAAAAAAAGCCAAATGGATAATTATAAAAATCATAGAATAAACCTAATATATCAAGGTTAATTTGAAAAAATATCTAAAATTACGTTTGGGTTAATTAAAAAATATATATATTAATGGTTAGAACAAAAAAAAGTACCAAATATATAATGATTTATTGTAAATTGGCAAAAACAAAACAAAATCATTTTTTGTACATAATAATAATAATAATAAAATCTTTTTTTTTGTGATTGGGAAGCCTGATCAGAGAGCTCAAAAATAAGCTTTGTTTTTCCCCTATGTATTTCCAAAAATGCCCCAAGAACTAATGATTAATAAATAAATAAAATAAAACTAAAAATGAGCCTTATATAATACAGAATAAAGCAGGTCTACAAGCACCTGAGCTGAAACTTTTCTCTGCATCAATGTATGAAGTGGGCCCCTCTCCCTACATGGACACAGATTTTCTCATGCTGACATGTCATATTCATCTCTCCATTTTTTTTTTAAATTTAATTTCAAATTCATGCTCTGAATCTTTCTGCCCATGTTATCTTACTACCAATCATGAATCAACATCAAGTTATTAAAATCACACAGAAAAAGTAGGATTCATTTTCTTCACATTTCAAGATTCTCAATAAAAATTTGACCAAAACTTTTTCTTTTTTGGTGTATTAAAAATCAGCAGTTAAATTTGAAACAGACCCCTACCCATATCTTGGGGGTGCAATGACATCAATTTCATAACCTAATTTCATATTTCCAAAATTGCCCTTTTTCAAAAACATCACCATACAATAATACAGTGTCTGCATTCGTGCAATGACAGCAACTTCATAAATAATTTCCTATATTTCCAAATTACCCTTTCAACAATGTGTGCATCGGTGCAATGACAACACTTTCAAGATAACTTCTCATATTTCCATAATTGCCCTTTTCAAAAATATCAACAACAGCTACATACAGTGTGTGCATTCGTGCAATGACAACAACTTCATAACATTTTCCTATATTTCCAAAATTACCCTTTTCAAAAACAGTAACATACAGTGTGTACATTGGTGCAATGACAGCAATTTCATAATAATTTCTCATATTTCCAAAATTACCCTTTTCAAAAACATCAACAACATAAACTCTGTGCATCAGTGCAATGACAGCAAATCCATATAAATTTCTCATATTTCCATAATTGACCTTTTTTCAGAAACATCAACACATAATACAATGTATGCATTGATGCAATGAAAGCAAATTCATAATAATTTTTGATATTTCCAAATTTACCCTTTTCAAAAACATCAGCATTCAGTGAGTGTGTGCAAATAATTGCTCTGCAATGAACTGAAAAAGAAGAAAAACCAGTACCTTTTGTCTGCACAAACCATCAATGTAATTTAAGGCATTTGCAGTGATACAATAACAACCTGTTAAAAAGGAAGTTTATTTTATAGATCACAAAATAAAGACTTCATTTATTTTTTTCCTTCAAATCCTGTTCGTGACAAGACCTAAAAAGTTAAAAAGTCATAATAATGTAAGGTTACAAATGTCTTTAATGCCCTTAATACCATGTTATATCAATTAACAACAAAATGATGAATATAAAGATCAAAGTCAAAAAAAAAAAAAAAAATGTACGAAACTATTCCAGTACCATTTATTAAATGACAGCTAAATGTTTTGGGACCATTTCATAATTCAAATATACAAATTATACAAGACTTATTATCACCAGAAATTTGATTAGGTTATGGACCACATAAGTTTTTATTTTCTGTAAATTTACAGGCAAAATAGGTAGAGATATTAGTATTTAGTAGCACCCTATATTATGTGGGACATCTAGATTAAAGAAGGTTTGTATATTATATATATACATGGATTTATTTATGTAGGACACAAAGGTAAAAGAAACCCTAAGGGAAAACATATAAGCACCCCACACATCAACTCAAGATTCATCCAGAAAAAAGGTTCACACCTCATTTTGATAGAATGTGTTCCCAAATTCAATAGCATATCAACAATAATGAACATTGAATCAATGTATGCATAGAGACTACAGAGGCATTTCTTTACAATCGCACATTAAGATGTTTCATTGAATTCGAAATTCAGAAGATATGTAAAATCCATAGCAGATTCAATAAGAAAAAGCATGCTAGTGGATTTGTATATCTGTAAGATAGAAGATTCGACAAATCACTCAAAAAATTCTAACTACGAAAACTATACAACAATAAGATGGCGACATCTTTGATATATAAATTTGTAGCAAATACGATTCGAAACAATGATTTTTTTTATATAAATTGTACATCGTACGAAACAAAAATAGCGATGACAATTATCGCAACTAAAGTAAAAAGAAGAAACTCACAATTCAGAATGTGAAAGATGAATGACGCATTAAGAACACCCAATCCAGCGATCGTAGCAACATCAAACACGAAATGTCGTCGAAGCAAAACCTAGAAGAAGGACTAATAGTT
Source organism: Lactuca serriola (assembly GCF_051521515.1). NCBI lineage: Eukaryota > Viridiplantae > Streptophyta > Magnoliopsida > Asterales > Asteraceae > Lactuca > Lactuca serriola. The sequence continues at coordinate 5,286,326 of NC_136413.1, forward strand.
GCCTAAGCTACAACACCATCAAATTGAAGCTCTTAACACTCTCAAATTCAAACAATTTTAAGATATCAAAATGTTTGGAATTAAATCGGATGAAAGATACAATTGGGAAGAGTGAAGCAAACTCTAGAATTTTCAAACGGATATTTTTATTTATGTTTTATATTTGTCTATTAAATTTTAAAGAATTTTGACAAATCTTTCTTCGATTAAAATAAAATTATAGTTAAAACATATTGTTTTAAATAGATGAATAAAAAAATAAATTTGAAATAATAATCTATAAAAATAAATATATATTTATATAAGAAAAAATAAGATAAATTTCGAAAATAATATCATATAAAAATTAAAAATAGATAAAATAATGTTTTTATACATCCAATATTTTTTAGATAAAAAATAAAACAAAAAATATTTAATAATGTATTGTAGTTTAAATATTTTAGATAAAATTTGTACAACAATTTTTTTTTATATATTAGGTAAAATATTTGAACTCCGATTAAAATTAGTAAGTTTTAATTTTTTTATTTATATAAATATTATATTTTCTGTGTTTTGGTATTTTGCATTTTTATTTGATTTATGGTAATTAATACAAGAGTTAGACTTTTTTTTTTAATTTCACAAAAGGTCCTCAGGCCAAAATTCCTAAAATGTCAAAAACGTTCATTATCCAAAATTTTCTCAACTTAAGAGATTCATGTAATGATCATTTATTATGAGGATCATTGAAGTGCAAAATTTTGTCCAATGAAATCATTCATGAAATAAAAAAGTTTCATAAAGACTGCTTTGAGGACAAAATCAAAACATAAGTATCATTTCTAAAATTTTGTCAAATGGGGCCATTTACGTTTTGATCCCTTACACAATTTTTTTTATAGTTTTTGATTTTATGAATTACAAACAAGTTCTCCATCACAATGTGCGAGGTAACTTAAATACTAGTTTCTATAAAAATTACTAAATATATAATGTGAATTAAGTTATTATTATATTTATGTTTTAATTTTATTAGATTTTAAAACCACAAGAAAAACATAACGTATTATCTTGATGTTTAAAAAAGCTATTATGTTATATTTTTATCCATATGATATGATTGATTTTGCCAAAATTAATGTTTTGTTACCATTTTATGGCAACTTACTTTCATTAAAACCATAATACAACAATATGTATTCATTCAAATGTTTATTAGACCAATGTAATTGAGAGTGATTTTAAAATTTATTTAATAGACCCAGGCAAAAATGATCATGAAGCATTAACTTAGGCAAGATCATACCATAAAATGGTTTTATTGAACAAAAATATAACTAAAATGGTCTTAAAATGAAAATGATAAACCGTACTATCTAAGTCTACCATGTAAATCCGCCTCAAAATCCACATGTCAGGTCGATCATTAAACACTAGCAATATTTCAAGTGTGTCAGGTTTTAAAATATAGACCTCTTGTGCGGAATTTTGCTCTTCAGCCACTAAGCTCACAATTCACACCATGGGGACAAAGATATAACATGATAATTTTTTTAGCATTAAAAGATAAAATGGTGGATTTTTTTTAAGACTCTCCTGATTTTAAACATTATAAGTTATAAATTTGAAATGTGTTCATATTGTCATAGTTATGTCATTTCATGTAAATTTTAATGAAATTAAGTGATATCGAGAATTAATTTTATACAACAAGACAAGATTGTAGCAAAAAGAAAGACGTATTTGAAGTATACTTATAAAGCTAGCATTTTTTCTTGAATCTTATGCATTTGAAACCCCCATTATTTTTTCATTTCACCACATTCATTTGAAACTCCCATGACTTTTCAATTTCCTTATAATAATAATTATAATTTGGTAATTAGGTTAAATAAATATCAAATCTAAAGTGTATTCATATATAAACTAAATTTGAATATTAAAATAATATCTTTAATTCTACTTATAAAATTATGTTTTTTAAGTTTTAACATATTATACTTAATTTATTAGTTTTAATAAATTGTTGGATGTAAACAATTATCATTTTAAGGTATAATTTTTTGAATAATTTGTATAAAATACTTAAACTATTAATTAAAATATAACATTATAGGCTCAACTTAAATATAAATTTTATTTAACTTAAACAACCCAAATATTATTTTATAAATAGTTAAAAGTGATAAATTATAGTGTCTTTCTAATAATGATTGTAAGTTGGTTAATAAAGTTAAATAAATATCAAACCTAAAGTATAATTATAAATAGACTAAATTTCAATTTTAAAATAATATCTTTACTTCTATTTATAAAGTTATGTCTTTAAATTTTAACATATTATACTTCATTTATTATATTTAAAATGTTGTTGCATGTAAACCATTATCAGTTTAAAGCTATAATTTTTGAACAGTTTTGACAAAATACTTAAATTGTTAATTTAAATATAACATTACAGTGTCAACTTAAATATAAATATCAATTCCACTAAAAAAACCAAATAATATTTTGTAAATAGTTAAAAGTGATAAATTATAGTGATAAATACAAAAACTAAATTGTAATATCAGTTTAACTAAAATATTTCCTAAATATATTTATATAATCGTTAAAAAATTTCAAATAAGTAACTTAAAATAACTTATAATAACAATAGTTAAAAATAACTCTATATAAATGATTATATTATTACCTTTAAAATCAAAAAATAATGTTTGATGTTTTAAATAATTATAATGATAGAAATCAAAACATTAAGCAAAAAAAATTTTAAAAATTAGTTAAAAATAACAACTATAAATAATATTAAACCATATATGATATTTAATTTCATTGATGTGTAACTCGCGAGTAGAAGTCATTCAAATGATTGAGATTATGACGTTATAATAGATTTATATATTATCATATAATTCAAAATAATCAATATATTATATCAAATTAATATATGAATTATTATATCAAATTTAACAACAACGTTAGTGTTATATTTAAAAATATATATATATATATATATATATTTGTAAAGACTTCAACTATATACGTGTTTCTGCGCATTACAATGTCAACTAAAATATAAATTTCAGTTCCATTTAAAAAAACAAAATAATATTTTGTAAATAGTTAAAAGTGATAAATTGTAGTGATAAAAGCAAAAACTAAATTGTAATTTCAATTTAACTAAAATATTTCTTAAATATATTTTTATAATCGTTAAAAGTTTCCAAATAAGTAGCTTAAAATAACTTACAATAACAATAGTTAAAAACAACTTTATATAAATGATTATATTGTTAGCTTTAAAATAAAAAAACAATGTTTGATGTTTTAAATAATTATAATGATAGAAATTTAAACATTAAGCAAATAAATTTTAGAAAATTAATTAACAATAAAAACAACTATATATAACATCAAATCATATATTATATTTAATTTTATTCATGTGTAACTCGCAAGTAGAAGTCATTCAAATGATTGAGATTATGAAGTTATAATAAATGTATATATTATCATATAATTCAAAATAATCAATATATTATATCAATTTAGTATATACAAATTATTATATTAAATTTAACAACAACGTTATTGTTATATTTAAAAAATTATATATTTGTAAATACTTCAACTATATAGGTGTTTCTGCGCAACGCGCGGACATTCGCCTAGTTTGAAGTATAAAATTGAATATGTCATTTATCTTGGAAAAAAATTATGTTGTGTAGAATATTCTGAAGCTTAAACATATATATATATATATATATATATATATATATATATATATATATATATATTGTTTTTTTTATGTGTGTGTGTGGGGTGGGGGGGGGGGGGGGGGGGGGGAGGAGGAGGAGGAGGAGGAGAAGGAGGAGGAGGGTAAAAGGATGAATAGAAAAAAGATAGTAGGATATTTAAATATTCTTTAAAACAAACCCATTACATATAGAAAAAAGCAAATAGATTATTCATGATCTACAAAAGAAATCATCAGTTTTTAAGAATCAAACAAAAAAATCAACTATTTGAGGTCGATGAGGTCATCATAATGATTACATTCAAATATCAATTTAATTGTGAAATTGTGAACAAAATAATTCCAAAATAAGCAAAAAGAAACTAATTATGACTCAATAAGATTTAAGTTAAAAATTACACTTAAAAAATATCAAGATGTCCAAAATTCAAATGTAGGCATACCAAAATATTACCCGCGATTTACTTGTACATGATGAGCTTTGGACAAGTTCAATATAAGTGTTCCCTTATTGAATTAAATAGAATTATTCCTTTTAATTATCATACCTAAATACCCTAAATACCCTCATTATGCACGTATGTACACAGACACATCCGTTACTGAATCACATTTTATTTTTTACCAACGAGACATACGACAATCACGATTCTTTCATATTCCAATTCATGTATTTTTTTGACAGATTTCATTCATTTGTAAATATTCTACAAACCATACACCCCTTGACAACTTAGCATTAGTTTAGGGGACCAACAATTTGACCCCATAGGCCATAACCAACTAAGGAAAGGACAATCTAATTACCCTACACCTCGGTTCCTTTCAACCTTTGGCTTATCAATTATCATTCATGTCACAACACAACCACTATGCACCCGACATTTAGTCTCAAAATATACATAAAAACATCAATTTCTTAACGACACTATGGACCCTTTTACAATTAACTAATACAATAAACCACATTGTGATCCTAACCTCCTAATTCTAAACCAATTCATTTTGTCCAAATAATATTCTTGTTTCATTTTTGGAATAATAAACTTTACAAATCTTGGATTCCAATTATGTGAAATGTGGGGGGAAACGATAAAAAGGAAATGGACCTACAACATGCTTATGTGTTTTCATGGTGAATGTGGAGATGTGATCGTTGTATCAGAAATAAACATGGAATTTTACAACAAAAAAAAATAGTATAAATAAATGAAATAAGAGACAGCATAGGACTATTTTTTGAAGAACATGCGCATGGACAGAGAAAGTGCATGGAAACTTTTAATTGTGGCCATTGGATTGCATTGGATCGGGTCATGGGATTGTTCTAGTGATCTTAGGTACAATTATTTACTGCACATTGGGGACATTTTTGTAACAATGATCAAGTCTTGTTTTTTGTACTATAAAGAATATTTTAGTAACTTTTTTTTGTTTGTTTAATAAAAGCAAAGGGTAAAAGTGAAAAATAAAAGAAAATCATCTATCTTTTTTTCGTGATTAAGAATCGAGCTAATTCAAGATTCGAGAAACAAGAATATTACGGTTGGTTCGTGTATGTTGATTTCTGTTTTCATTTTTTAAATTAAATAAATATTCAAAAAGAAGAAAAATCATTTTATTTTATTTATGCTCTAAAACAAGATCCAGTAAAAACTAAAAAAAAAATGTTATTTTCAATTATATATCAAGTTAAATGGGTTGACCCGTCTACTCATTTCAACATTTTATACTGGGTTAGCAAGTTTGGTCAATTTTTGCTTGCTTAACAAAAACATGTTTAAAATAAATAAATACAAACGGAAAAAAAAAATTATTAAAAAAAAAAAAAGTAAAACTTTTATGTTTTCGAGTTTAAATCAAAAGTCTTTTTTTACCAAAAAAAAAAAACCCCTACAATTTTCCCAAAACAAATTTTAGTAGAGAACCAAGTAATAAATTTGGGTATTTTTTCCGAAGGAAAAATCTCATAAAGTTAAAAAATAAAAAATAAAAAAAAAAACATTAAAAAAATATCTTTTTTTTTGTGATAGGTCAGGAAAATAAAGTCTGAAAGTCTGATGAGAGAGCTCAAAAATAAGCTTTGTTTTTCCGCTATATGTTTCCAAAAATACCTCAAGTAATGATTAATGAATTAAATAAAATAAAATAAAAGAGCCTTACAGAATAAATAAAGCAGATATACAAGCACCTGAGCTTTAAATTTTAACCTTTTTCTCTGCATCTAATTTGTACTGAAGTGGGGCCCACAAATGAATTTTTTTTTTTTTTTTTTAAATAAATTTCCTGCACATCTCTTTCAAAACTGTCAGTCTAAATTAACCTCTGAATCCCTCTGCCCATGTTATATCTACCATCAATCATGAATCAACATTGAGTTATTAAAATCACACAGAAAAAGTAGATTCATTTTCTTCTAAAAAATTTATATATATATATATATATATATATATATATATATATATATATATATATATATATATATATATATTTTTAAATATATACATATATATATTTGGTCAAAATTTCCAGATGTGGTCCTCTTTTGCTGCAACCCAATAAAGTATAAGAAATGAGACTCATAATGATTCATTCACATTTCAAGATTTGATCAAATTTGACTAGTGAATGAATGTATTCCCATTTCAAGATTCTGACCAAGTTTGACCAAAATCAGTATTCAGTACTCCACTTTAAAAAAGACCCCTACCCATCTCTTGGATGCAAATGACACCAATTTCATCATATTTCCGAAATTACCCTTTTCACATTAAGAGCCACAACAAGAAAAGTCAGTTATAAAAACACAAGTAAAGACTTCATTTCTTTAAAAAAAACTTCTCACTGATAAGACTTAAAAAGTTAGAAATGTCTTTAATTCCCTTACCCCATATTACCATGTTAAAAATGTGCCAGAAATTAAATAAAAAAAATCAGTGAAAATAGGTAGAGAGGTTAAGGGAATCCTATTTATGTGGGACATGTAGATTAAAGAAGCTTTATTCATTGTATGTAGGGCACAATGGTAAAAAATTTGAATTATGAAACTTTCTAAGATTTACAAATAACTATAGTATTATGTAACAACATAAAAGAAATTTGCATGTTTAATGGTGTATATATATATATATATATATATATATATATATATATATATATATATATATATATATATATATATATATATATATATATAAGGTTTTGCATATTTACTTCTGAAAATAAACATGTATATTGAATCTGAATGAATGGAGTGTAGTAATATGAGTCACATTAATGGCATAGAGTGGCATAACTGAAATAAAAATAGCATTATTGCATAAAATAAATTAATAAAAAGAGAATGAATGTGCAAAAGATAATAGATGATAAGAAAAGCCCCATCATATCAACTCCTATAAGTGGCAATCATATATAATAAAATTTACTTTTTTCACTACATAGAATTTTATAGACAAAGTACCTAAATACATGCTATTATAAAGCCTATACTGATAAAAGAGTGATATCTAAATAAATAAATTAATAAATAAACATCTTATAATTCCCAAAAGGGTACAGAAATTCAACTCAAGAGCAGCATATTTAAAGTAAATAGCTACAATTGTCAAATAGTTAACTGTTTATTGGCAAATCATAATCAGTAAACAGATTTCTAGTTACTTAAAGTAGTTGCTAACAATCAATGTCTAGATATAAATTTCTAAAGAGAAAATAATAATTTAGTAAAAAATGTGTGACACATCAACATGTAATTGGGCCATATTCTATAACTCAATCATTTACAGCTCAAAAGGCTAACAATTCTACATGGTGCATTCATATCAACATCATGGGAAGATCAAATAATGCAGAATGGCATCCACTAAGTAAGACTACAATGATAGGCCTTGAGAACCCATACTGCAAATGATTGCTAATTTATAATTGAAATATATTCAAGTACTTGTCTGCAGTTGGTTAGTGGTATAATGGTTTATTATAGAAATATGTCTAGATTGAGTTGAAAATTGATCAATAGCTGCTCAAAGTATTTACTGATAGATAATTTCATTATTACTGATGTGTAAGATTCCACTTTGATTCCTCATTAAAGATCATACACCATCTACTGCATCAATTCCTGAATGCAATAAGCAAATCTTTGAAAGAATGAAGATGGTTTAGCTTAATCTGAGGAAGAGTTTTTCTAAGAATGCAGTTTCCAAACATACACATTGAGCTGGTGAATTTGTAAATTTATCATCAGTATAAGAGATAGCAAGATCAACAGAACCTGAAGATGTTATTATCTCATGAAAGATTCAACAAATCACTCAACCAATTCAAATTAGTTCTAACTACAAATACTATACAACAATGAGATCTCTACAATTGTGTGATGAAAATGTAGCCAATACGATTCCAATGAATTCTCATATGAATTGTACACCATAAAAACTGAACAGAAATTAGATTTACCACGACAATTTCCTGGAAAGGATCGAGCTAAAAAACTCACAATTCAGGAAGTGAAAGACGAATGACGCATTAAGAACACCCAATCCAGCTCCCGCAGCAACATCAAACACGAAATGCCGTCCAAGCAAAACCCTAGAAACCGACGTAGCAGTAGCCCAGGCTATTACAAGCACGTTTAAACGCTTAACACTCTCAAATTCATCCAATCCTAACATGCCAGACTTCAATTGAAGGAAAATACTTGGGATTAAATCAGAGGAAAGATAAAACAAGGAAGCGGTGAAGCAAACTCTAGAAGCGTGGCCGCTGGGGAAAGACCAGTGGTCAACGGCGAAGGTGAGGAACATGTGTTTGTTATAGACAGGGCGGGGCCGGCGAACGATATGTTTGATGAGACCTATAAGAATAAGATCGAGCAGAGATCCGATAAGTAGGTTAACAAGTAAGGTCAGTAGTAGAGGAGAAGCGGATCGGAGAGGAGAGAGAAGGAGGGAAAGGAGGATAGGGAAGAAGAGACGGCCGTCGCCGGAGATTTCAAGAAGTTTGAGGAAGGGACGAGGCAGGATGGGTTGAGTGAGGTTGTAGAGAGTGAGGGAAACAGCTGTATCAAAGTTGACTAGGTGGCGGAGGAGCGATGTTGACGGTGGTGGTGGCGGCCGCGATGGTTTCTCCATGGCGGATTATTCCGATCGACCGTCTAGACAACAGTTGTTGTGTTAGTTGCGGTTGCCGGCAGAAATTGGATTTTACATTTTAGCATAAACTACATTGGGCTATAAATTTGTAGGCCCATGAGCTTTTTAAGCCCATTAATCTCTACGTCAATCCAAATACTTTTTCAAAAACAAAATAAAAAATTTAAACTTGTTCATACAATTAAGAATTCATAAAATCGCCAAGTTTATCAAACTTAACTTGTAAATAAACATATGGTCAAGCTTTCAAATACATATTTATAATGTCAAGATACAGAAATCAAGCTATAAAACTGAATACTACATATTAACATACTGTTTCAAAAAATAAATAAATAAATAAATTACAGTTTAGGTCCCTGTGGTTTACATGAATTCATATTTTTTGTTCAACCTTTAAAAAATGGATAAGACATGTCCTTGTGGTTTCCCAATCTTCCAGTTTTGGTCCTTGATCCATATAAATAAACTATATTGCATTTCCTAATTTCTTTACTCAATTATAAATTTTGATAACAAAAATAAAAATAATAAATATACACCACACCCGTCCACCCTCAACCTCACCCTCACTCCCTCCCTACCCCCACCACAACCGATCAAGTCCATCTCTCTTATTCACCATCGGAAACATCCTCGGAGCTTTAGTCTTCACCGTTGCTTCATCTCTTACCTTCACCGATCGACACCTCCATGAGAAAATCGTAGCACATTTATTCCAGTTCATCTACTCCATATGAGCAAAAGGAGATCCAATGGCAGTGATCATGGCTGGTGATTTAGTCCTCCTGCTCCTTTTGATTCATCACCTTATGATTTCATAGATCCTATGTCTCCTCTTTTAGTGTCTCAGCCTCTCTCCCTACGACGAACTGTAGACATGTCATCTCTCGCCAATTTCTATTTCTAACCCTAGTAACATACCAATTATGACAATTGGATCATCAACTCAAACTCACCTCGTCCAAACTTAGAAAGTATCATATCCTCGACACTGTATCAGACATGTTCTCCATCGTCGTCATCCTACTCTTCATCGTGGTCCCCCCCCCCCCACCCCATCTTGGTGACTTCGTTGCTTCCTACAGCAACCAAATGCTCATATGCTCCACAACGACCAATTTCAAACATTTACCAATATTATGATTTTATGTCAATTAGGAAGAAGAATAAAGAAATAAATATGAAGAATAAATGTGGGATAGAGCAACACTCTTGAACGGGGTGAAACAAAAACGAGGAAGGAAGAAGAAGGGGAGAGGGACAGTGAGGTTGGGGTAGAGGGTGAGGGGAGGTGGGTGGTTGGTGTATATTTTTTATTTTTTATGATATAAAAATTTATAAGTGAGTAAAAGAAAATATAAAAAGAAATTAGAAAGAGCAATATAGTCTATTTATATGGATTAAGGACCAAAACTGCAAGATTAGGAAACTATAGGGATATGTCTTGCCCATTTTTCCATGGTTGGACCAAAAGTGCGAATCCATGTAAACCGTAGGGACCAAAAGTGTAATTTACGCAAAAAAGAAAAAAAAAAGATTTCATTACAATACAAGGAAGAGATCATATGTTCTTACAACCAATTCAGGTTCCATATGTATCTTAGTAATCTCGATCTTGCTATGAGTCAGCATCTTTGAAAGACACAAAGAACTTTATGTAGTGACAGTGTGATACTGCGATCTTGCTATGGATCAGCATCTTTGAAGGTAAGTTATGTGCTCCATTAATATCTCAATGCCTTTAGTTTGATGGTCATGATTTTCATGTGACGGTGAAAGGATGACAATAACGTCATAGTTCCTTTTAAAATACGATTTTCTAGGTTATTTTTGTGGAGATGCTTATACATTAATATAGAAAAGATGATTATAGATTATATATATCAAGGTCTAATGAATCCTTAGTTATTATATAGTGGTGAGTCAATTAGAACTTAGGTGGATCTTAAGAGCCACCTAATTTTTAAAATTTGTTTACAGTTTATATAAACAAGGTCTAATGATTCCTTAGTTATTATATATTTGTGTGTGTGTGCGCTATAGGTAATAAATGACATCATATTTGGTAGCAAGAAGAAACCAACATCGTTTCCAAAAACAAAGTGATGCGGGGGATTCATTATAAATAACTGTCGATGACTTTGTTCACGTCAAGTTTTTGACCGGCTTACTCCAAATTTATGTTGGTTTTAGTAAATAAAAGAAATGACTTATTTGGATTCGGTCCTCTCACCATCAGTTTTTATACATATTGAAACTTTTTTTTTTCTAAAAAACTGACGTGGTTGAACTCGGTTATAGATCCACGTAGTTTTATATTTTAGATTCCTTTTATATATATATATATATATATATATATATATATATATATATATATATATAAGGTTAAGTTAATGTGACACCGTGAAACACAATCCTAGCCACTCATTTACCAGATAAAAAAAACATTTTTAAAATGCAAAATAATTGAAAATCTTCGAATTTTTTTTCAAAATATTATCTTCAGAATTTATATTTTCAAAAAAAAATAAAAATAATACCAAAAAAATTTAAAAAAATACATTTTTTTATATATTCTAGTAGAATATTAGAATATTCTACATATCTGACAAATCTAGTAAAATATTCTAACATTCTAAAAATCACATTAAAATATTTACAGTGTAATATTCTATTTCACGTATTTAAAAAAAAACGGTAATTTTTTTAGGTAATTAAAGTTCCGAAAATAATAATTAAAAAAAGAATTTTTTGTTTTTTCTTTTATTTTGCATTTTAAAATTATTTTTAGATTTGGTCTCATGGTCTCACAAAATTAACATGGTCTCATATATATATATATATATATATATATATATATATATATATATATATATATATATATAGTTGTCTAAAAAAACTGTAATTTTTTTAGGTAATTGAAGTTCCGAAAATAATAATTAAAAAAAGAATTTTTTTGATTTTTCTTTTATTTTGCATTTTAAAATTATTTTTAGATTTGGTCTCATGGTCTCACAAAATTAGCATGATCTCAAATGAATATATATATATATATATATATATATATATATATATATATATATATATATATACTAGTCGTCTACCCGCGCCAAGCGCCGGGTGCGATTTTTCTTTATTTTAGACATTAGTTCGTATATAGAATTAGTGTTTTTGCACAAATAGTTTGCTACACATAAACAATTATCAATAAGAGTCATGCTACCAGAAACGAAATCAAAAATAATTAAAAATGAAAAGTTGTGATTCTTTAAAAATGAATATGAACACATGATTGGCTAGTCATTATTTATCATGCAACACTTCTTTATACACGACATTTGACGTATAGACTTCACTGCCATTGAATTGTTCATCGGGTTTCACCAATACTTTTGTAGTGACACGTGATATCCCTCTGGATAATGCCACATAAAGTTGGCCATGCGAGAAAACCGATTCTGGAAGATAAATTCCTACATTTGGAATTGTTTGTCCCTGAGCTTTATTTATTGTCATAGCAAAACATAATCGAATTGGAAATTGCTTTCTCTTCAGCTTGAACGGGAACATGTCATCTTCAGAAGGACTTAGAGGAATCCTTGGCAAAAATACCCTCTTTCCAGCATGTTGACCAATAACTATTTCGGCATCAATGACATTGTGCTGAAAACTTTTACATATCAATCGGGTGCCGTTACATAATCCATTTGACGGGTCGAGATTCCGTAACAGTATTATCGGGCATCCAACTTTCAGTCTTAAGTAATGAGGGGGCAAACCACTAACACTGAGCGTGTTCAAAAATTCCACAGGATATAAGTTATTTATATCGTCCACGGCTTCATCAAAACTATAGTAAATTCGCTCTTCTCCATGGAATCGGCCGATCAAATAATCATTAATCTCATCGACACTATCATTTCTTGTGGATAATATTGCACGCGAAATTGTATAATCTGGTTCAGATCTGTTAATTTCAAAGGATGGAAAGATTGCATCAATCAAAGCATGCAATGACTTTTCTTTTTTAGTGAAGGGAATTACCATATCATCAGGGATGCGAATAAAGTTTCTGTGCACCGTTTCTTCAACTCCATCACCGACACGTAATAGAAAGTCTGAGAACCATGGATCGGTTAGTGCTCTCATATTTATAGTTAACCGCAACTTGGTAATCAAAGACCAAAGAGGTGACATCCGTATGCTAGAATCCACAGTCTGTGCTCGTGTTCCACGTTTGACGACCGGCAACACTTGTCTGAGATCACCTCCCAAAACCATTATCTTTCCACCAAATGGGAGCATCACCTCAGTGATATCTTTCATTGTACGGTCAACCGCCTCCAATGCATGTCTTTTAGCCATCGACGCTTCGTCCCAAATGATTACTTTTGCAGTCCGAAGTAGTTGTGCAGTACCACTTTGTCTTGAAATCTTACAGACTGAGTTATTTTCAAGATTGATAGGAATCTTAAAGCGAGAGTGAGCTGTTCTTCCCCCGGGCATGTTATTAGCCGCAACACCAGATGAAGCAGTCGTGATTGCAATATGACCACACGAACGAATATTAGCAAGTAAAGCTTTGTACAAAAATGTTTTTCCTGTTCCACCAGGACCGTCTATGAAAAACACTCCTGGAATATCATTATGGACATGCCGCATGATCTCATCATATGCAAACTTTTGTTCGGGATTGAGAGAATCTCGGGCTTGTAAATGTTCATGTTCTAAAACAATAGAGCATTCTTATTGTACCTCACAAAAAACTCCAAATTCTAAATCGACATTTTGATTTATTTTTGGAAGATCAAAATCATCAATGCGGTCACCCATAAATTGTAGGAATACCATGATTTCAGTGAGGACCATATTCTGGACTCTCTCAACACTGCCGTATTGTCGTCTATAATCTTCTAAAAGTCCATTGTAGTGCTCATGCCATAACTTACGAACATCTCCTGGCTCACAAAAACTCAATATTGTTGCAAACAACCTTCTAAGAGCATTGGGAAATTGAAACAAAGATGCCTCTGTAAGACATTGAAACAAACCATCATTGGACTCTATTAAGCCTCTTTCAAGAGCTACTTTCCGAAATGTTGGGTATTTTATATTGTTGACTGTATAGAGATCTTCAAAACACGTAGGGCCACTAATATGCAATAAAAGTAGGCGAAGGTAGTATCGCTCCCCTTCAGCAGGATTAGCAGAAACCAAACGACCTCGCATTAATCCTAGTTTTCGATGATTCCAACGATGTGACTTCGGATCCCACGTAAACTTTTTAGGAAAATCTCTATATTTATATTCTCTTGCACGAATATCTTCTTTATTTTTTAGAAAAAACGCAGTCAACATTGATCTATTATCTCTCTCCTTTTCAACAATGTTAGTCAGTGTATCATCCTCACTGAACCTAAATAACTGTTGATTTGGGAGATGCACCTGCAAAGCCATCACACAAGGGTATATCTGAGAAAGGGGGAAGCTAAAAATCCTCCATATTGCCTCAGGAGGTGAGACATATCGTGCATCCTGATACCGTTTTATCTCATTGATAACGACTGGTTGTCCATCCGGATCAATATTGATAACTTGTTTGTCATGGCCCTTGTAAATATACTCAAACACATATTTCACAGAGGTTATACTCGAGCAGACTTCAACATTCATATGGCAGTTAAACATCATTAACAACTTTGGGTTATACGGGACAACCCATCTGTTATCCATCTTATTGCCTCGTATGTCCACCTCTATACCATTATCTCTTCTTCGGTACACAGGATATGAGTCCTTTCCTTGTAACGTTGTTTCATTGAATTGTTGAGGGTATCTAAAACGACATTTCTTTTGCTCATTATTCATACAAGGACAATCAGAGTTTAAGCTACCGCAAGGACCATGTATCATGTGTGAGATGACCAATTCGTGCATTTTAGGATACCTTATTGGGTCTGGAATTTCAGCACATACTATTTTGTCGTAATGGTCTGCATTAGTAAGCTTGTATGGAGGCATCATTATCAAGAGGAAATGCGCATGCGGCAAACCACGCTTTTGAAACTCAATGACATAAACGTACGAACCCACTACACCAAGTACATGCTTATTGAGGAGTTGTTTCTTAAGATCCTCTAACTTAGCACGAAAAACTCTTGATACAAGGTCTGGTCGATCTTGGGCCGTCTGCCAAGGTAGTAACTCATTTTTTATTTCTGGCCAATTTGGATTGCATGTCATTGTAAGAAATATGGCAGGCTTCCCGTCATCTTGAACTAAAGTCATGGCGTCAAGAAATCGTCGCCGCATGTCACGAGGGCCTCCGATGAAACTTGCAGGTAACACGACACGTTGCCCTATCATAGTCGGTCGAACCTCACCAGCATTAACACAATCCACTACACCTTGGTATAAATCTGCTCTTATTTTGGACTGGTTTTTTCTATAAAAATCCAAACGTGAAGTCTCAAGCTTGATGTAGATATCTACTACAAACTGTTGTAGCAATCTCCCTCCCAACAATATTACATTATAATTTGGCTGAATTTGAAACTTATAGCAGTAGTACTCTCGCATAGATACAATATTCCGCCCTTTATTTGTATTAGAGTCTACACAATGTTGATGTCGTGAAAAAAAATTAAGAATTAATGTTGTGTACAAAATGTAATGTTTGTTAACTTAACTAAAATTTTAAAAGTTATGATATGTGTACCTTCTAAATCATCCCCGATGCCTTCATCGTCATTAATAATATCATTGATGGAAAATCCATGTCTTGGGATTTTTGAATGCCATCCAGACTCACCGTTAGGAAAAAATAAAGGATAACACAATGGATCATAACATCCCCAATAAGATTGAATTGTTTGCGGTTTCTCGGATTTTCTATAAACGATAATACTTCGTTTATATGCGGCTATGTTGTCGTTACCTTCAACCCAAATACCAGTGACCTGAGGTTTTTACGATACAAACGACATGATTAAATATGGTGTGTAATATGCACTGTTGTATTTCATACATGGTATATTTATTTTATAATTAGTAGAAAATAATTATTATGGTACCTCAGATGTGGTTGGTCGGTTGTATACCCTTTGATCAAGTTCTACCGATGCATTTAAAGTGACTCTGTAATTGTCAAGCGGTCCTAGATCAGCAAGTCTTCGAAATGTCTTCACATATGGGTTTGTAGCAAGAACACGAATCAACTTTCCAGCAATTTCTTTATCAATATTCTTCCTTTGGAGTCTATGTGACATCTCATAATCAACGTCGTAAAAATACAACTGTAAGTACCGAGGTATTCCATCTCTTGGAATCAACTGATCGATTCTATGATATATTCCTCCATTCACACAAAAGGTGTATACTCCAGATGTCATATTTGTCAATGTTTTGTCATAATTAACGCCAATTGATGCGAAAGAAAAGTTGTTGTTGTAGCAACGTATCATTTGTCTAAATGTCCTACCTAATTCATTTCTGGATGTGAAGAGGTTGAGTAATTCTTCAGGAATAGAGGAATGTGATAACTTTGTCTTACCATCCATGCAACAAAAGGTAGGGAATTCAAACTGAAATCGTTTTGCTCCACAATGAACACATGGTTGCTGTACCTTCAAAACACGATGTTCTTTAGGGATACCATTATAAACAAAGCTATATGGATCCAGATGACTAATTTCAATAGGTGTTGTCGGTGAGTTTCGTTCCTTGCGTCGTTGATATGCATTTTTGTACTTAATCGATTTCCTTTGAGCAAAATCCAATACACTTGTAGGAGTTACATTAGTAATATCAGTCAGGGTCCTCTGTGTTGTAGACACATTTGTCATAAGTGTCATGTTTTGACTACTTACTTCTCCATTAGTTGTTTGTCTCATTTTCTTCTTCTCCTTTAGTCGTTCATAATATGTCTTATTATATAATTTTCTTTTTTCTGCAATAATTTTTTTGGATGAATTATGCATAAAGATAATGTATTAATCATGTTGCGCATATGAAACATACCCTTTTGTGTATTTACATCAAGTTGGATAGCTTCATTAGGCCTATTTTCCTTATCTACAATCACCATGCCAACTGTAAAAACATGAAATTAATAATATATAATTTTATTTTTTTATAACACATTGTAATAAAAAATAATTTTTATATACAATACTTATAACCGTATTAATTGAATACCGATTGAGTTGAACTAATTATTTATATGTGAGATTGATACTTACATTAAATTATACTGTTTTTTTTAATACTTGAAGTAATGTTTTAACAATTTGTGTTTTTTGTTAATATATATTTATTTCAAGTTTCATTAATTTTTTTCGGTAAATATTTCTTTCATGTTTTAATAGTTTTTTTCAATAATTGAAAGAATGCATATTGATTGATTTATATTTAAATGATATTGTAAATTTTATTTGGTAGATTATTTGTTTTACTTATTATACAACTGTATAAATATCTAATAAACAGAAAGAAGAAAACTAAATAACATAAACAAAATAGTCAGACAAAGAAACTAAAATTTATAAACTTAAAAGTTTTAAATCATTATAAAATACTAAAAATCCATGTCACAAATTCAGCAAAAAATAAATATAAAAAGTACGCAAGCAAACAACCTTCTAAAAATCAGCAAACACATAACTACCACATAATCCGCAAACAAATAACTACGACATAATCCGCTAACAAATAACTATAGAAAATTTAATTATTCTCTCTATCTCTAATCCTAATTCGCTCAGCTTCCGGTGTCCTTGGATCCAACGTGACATCAGTTAATATAGTAGAAACCAAAATATTGTCTGTATGGACATGTAATATATAGTTAGTAAGGTATATTAAAATAAATAACATGTAAAGAATGAAACTATATATAATGTTGCCCACGGTTAACTTACACAAATTTAAGTGGACCAACTTGACCCTAGAGACATAAATTATGGATTGATTGAATATTGCAAGATACAGTGGTATCATAAAGCTTATCGGTACGTGATTGAACATCAACTTGATAATATGTCCCCTATTCATTTAACAAAATTTTGTTAAAACACATAATAACAATGAAAATTGGTTAATATATTTAAATATACTTACATCTCATTTTGGAGAAATAATTCAAATGCATAGAATGGCGTGATTCGTCTTCCCCAAACGATTTTCCAATAACATCTAAAGCATATTAAAATTACTATAATTTTAATTTGTTGTATGAAATTGATAAAAACAAAATATATATATATAATTAAATATATAAATGTACCGATCATCATTCTTTGACGACTAAAATCTCTTGCGAGGCTTGTGATAGAAGAACATAATGGATAATGTGGAAATGAATTGGCGACATCATTTCCCAATCGAGTAAATATTGTGTTAATTTTTAATAGTATTGTCCAATCACCAAAAAAAATTCTATAACTTTGATACGTGGGGTGATCTTCGTAAAACTGCTCAACTTGGAAATGATTTAAGGACAATACACGTCCAACCAAATTCATGTTCAAAACTGTTTGCCTCAAACATTGTGGGACGATGGCGATCATTTTGTCTCTCTGTATATGTAATATATTAACAATTATGTAAATAATAAAATGAACATTAGCCAAAAAAATGTCATATTTATTTTATTGTATTCATACTTACGTTACGAACAATCAACCAAATCAGGACTCGGTTATTTTCAACGTCGTCCCACACATATAAAACCCGAACAGCTAATATGTTCCACCAAATGTAAACGTTTCGCAATGTCGAAATTTTTTGAACAGTAATATGATCATCCATCACTGAAATATTTTTCAATTAAAGTTATATTTCACACAACAATTTCTTATATTTTGTTTAACAAAATAAATCATCAACTTATTGAAAATAATAAAAAT
Source organism: Lactuca serriola (assembly GCF_051521515.1). NCBI lineage: Eukaryota > Viridiplantae > Streptophyta > Magnoliopsida > Asterales > Asteraceae > Lactuca > Lactuca serriola. The sequence goes on from NC_136413.1 coordinate 5,305,135, forward strand.
TTAAATGTTTACATGTTTTATCATATATATATATATATATATATATATATATATATATATATATATATATATATATATATATTATCATATGGAAGACAATAAAATAAATAGTAAAAAAAACGTTTTTTGAAAATACAAATGAGTTATGGAAAAGTTGGATTGGTATTTAAAAACCAAATAAAATCAATTCAGTATATATTTTAAACATTCTTCAGAATAAATACATTCATACATTTAATCTGGTAAATAGATTTTTATTTTTAGGAAAATAAAGTTATGACTTTCTTTTTCTAACGACACTCTCCTTCCTTTGTGTAACCCTAAAGATGCCGACACTCTCCTTTCTTTGTCTAACCCTAAAGAAGTCGACACTCATCTACCACTCTTTCTCTTACAAACGCATATACTCTTTCTCATAATTGATAACCTCCTACAAACTGAAGAAGAGATATGTCGTCCTTAGATGATCCGTTTAACATCCAAACGCAGCATCCACGCGTACAACCTTCAACAATAGAAACCATTAGCGACCACCACGACCACCGAATCCTTCTGATCTACAACCCCTATCCCTCATCTAGATCTACACGACGATTGGAGAAACCCAACAGGGTTATCTTGAGGATGTGTCGGTTCTTATTGGTTGCTGCTTCTCTTGTTGCTGAAACGCGTCTGCTTCTTAATTTACAGGTTTTGAATCTTTCTTTCTTTTAGTTAAATTTTCATCCTCTATATCTATATCTCTACCATATACCTAACAGAAAACCCCTAACCCAAAGATTTATTGTATAATTTTCAGAAATTTGAAGGAGAGATCAGCAGGAAGTTCTTGTTTATTCATAATTGCATCCGTATTCGAAAGTGGTTAGGGTTCAGTTGGTTTAATTTCATAGATCGACGAACCCTAGAAATACTAACATTCACGCCTCCGATGCAATAAATTCTTAATAAAACGTATGTATCAAATCCATAATTTTGAACTTTTTAGTTCTATACCTTAACATCACTTAATTTATCTATTTGGATTTCAATGTGGGTTTTGAATATCCATTCACAGATTGTACAGTTTAAGGATTTAATGTACGAAGCATTAACAATTGAAGAAAGTTGGGACAGAGATGAAGATATGAAATAAATTATCCACTGATTACTCAATCCTCAGTGCCTTCACTCTCGTTGTTTCTCCATCTTCAGTTCCATTACCGGTGATTAACATAAAAAGGTAAAACAAATTGGTTAATCCGTTGACTATTAATTGATTGTAGGTGTGTTTCCTTTTAATTAATATTGTTGTCTAATTTTAGGTTACCCCAAAATGAGATGGTTTATTATTTTGATTGGCTTGTTGAGAAGCTTCATAGATGCCTTCTCCTCCTTTTAGTCATTTCTTTCTTTTTGTTAATCTGTTGACTATTGACTCAAGTTTTATAGATAGTTTGGATAGATAAATATGATTAAATTTTAAATTTTAAATATTATAATTAGTTTGGATAAATTAAAAGGATCAGAGTAATATTTGAATATATATGTTGTTTTGGAAGGTAAGAAAAAGTCAAGATAAATTATAACTATCGTATTAATAGCTATATCCATTATCTAAAGTTTGAATTTCAAGTTTTGCAATTAGTTTGGAAAATGTTATTTTCTGCACGTTTCGTATTTCTAGTCTTCCATCATATTTCAAAATATGTTTTTTTATTAGATCATATTCTTTTCTCAAGTTACTAATATTTTGAAATAGGAAATACCCTTTTAAAAGTCATATGTGGAAGTTTGAGTAACAATCCAAGGATTCTTAGGTAAATTAGGTCTAATATTTTCAAGTTTTGTAATTAATAGCAATCCATATTTAAAATATCACCAACAGAAAAAACTTATGATGTTATAATTAGTTATATATATTATCTTTATAATATCCATTATCTAAAGTTTGAAATTCAAGTATTTTAAAGTAATATTATGGTAATGTACTTTCAATACAATGGTTTTTTATCATAAAAAAAATTGAACTTGAATATAATAAATGACAAATAACTACATAAATAAAAATGAAAGTACAACGATTAAAACAAAAAATGGGTGTTATAATAATCAACCAATACAAAGTAAATTGCTATTATTTAAATCTAAAACTTCATATTGATGTCACAATAAACAACCTTATCTATGATTCTAATTTATATTAGATTATTGGGGTGTAAAGGTCTTCATCTAATTTTTTGTATTCACCCAAGAGTAAGCCATTGGTGTCGACTATCATCCATTGGCCATAAGTAATCCACCATTTATGTTGTTCATTCATAACTTTATCATTTGAATGAATAATATTTTCTTGTTCCAATGGTAAGGGTAATTTTGGAATTTCTGTATGCATGACCACACTAAATTTGCATTCTTCACATAACCAATCATGTTTGGGTACTTGATCTATAATGTTCTGCATACAATATGTGTGTTCAACACCATCCTTGCATTTACTACATATAGCAAGTAAATGCTCATAGCCTACATCTCCACAAATATCACACACAATCACATCACACAACTGGGCATCAACAACCTTAACATCCATTACAGTGTTGATCTAACCTGCAAAAAAAACAAAAATTATGTACATAGAAAATACATGGTGTTTCAAAAATGCAAATGAAAGTATTATATATCGTTTTTTGACTTACATTATATTACATAAACAAAAATTATGTTATATTAACATAAACAAAAATTACACACACACACACCATTATATTAAATATATATATTTTTTTGCCTTATATTATATTAGATAAAGTTTTGTACAATATTATGTTATATTAAGATTTTTTTTTATTTATTTACCTTATTGGACTTGAAATTTATTATTTTATGCAGGAATATAAGCTGGATTACTAGTTTCTTCAGGATCTGTAAACACAAAACACACACACACACAAACAACATTATATTAGATACAGTTAAAGTTTTGTATAATATTATGTTATATTTGATTTACCTGATTGGACCTGAAATTTATTATTTTATGCAGGAATATAAGCTGGATTGCTAGTTTCTTGAGGATCTGTAACACACAAAACACACACACAAGATTATATTAGGTACGGTTAAAGTTTTGTACAATATTATGTTATATTAAGATAATTTTTTTTGATTTACCTGATCGGAACTGAAATTTATTATTTTATGCAGGAATATAAAGTTGGATTGCTATTTTCTTCAAGATCTATAAACACAAAACACACACACACACAACATTATATTAGATATAGTTTCTTTATTTACATTATATTAGATAAAGTTTTTTAAAATATAAGTTGGATTGCTAGCTGATAAAGTATTTTGTGTTTTTTTATGTAGGAACAGAAGATGATATGATGATTGTCGCTGGTTGATTAGGTGGTGTAGTACTGGCTGACTCACCATGTATTGTTGGCTGTTGTATTGCTGGCTGTTTCATGTCCTGTGGAAAAAAAAAACAATTAAAGAGACTGAATTTATGTGTTTAATTTGCAATTTTTTCTGTTGTATTAAAGAGGGAGATACAGAGTGAGTTTGTGTATGTATGTAAGCACACACACATATAAACACAAACCTTTAATCACGTTTCATATTTTTTTTCCAGGAATATAGATATATTTGATAAATTAGGGTTTTAGATGCTTGATTAAAATAGATAGGTAGAGATATCGGAAAAATTAACAAAATTTTGATTTCAAATTTTTTTTGTCACGTTTATAATATTTTCCTATGAATTAGGTTTTGACTATTTCATTCATTACCAAGTCAAAAACCAATGAATTAAGTAAATGTTGATAGATAAGCCACGATGCTCAATTTAATGCATAAATTTATTGTACAAATTGTATAATGTCTTGTACCTCTTAAATTTCAGCCTTTGACGAAATATGCATATTAAGGTATAATATATATATATATATATATATATATATATATATATATATATATAGGGAAAAGTGAATATACCCTTAAGGGTATATAAGCTTAGGTATCCAAACTCATCATAATACGTTGTTTTGTATCATATAATACATTCTAATTGTCTAATGTTCTTATAATTTAACTTCTAACTTGATTTACTTCCAAGATTTTTATAAATTACACATTTATCTTTCTCTTACATAATTTCATTTTCATCTACAATATATAGCCTAATAAGTGTTCGGCAAAAAGATGTGATGTAAGAGAAAGATTATACGGAAATTTCGAATATCTTGAAAGTAAATCAACTTAAGATTGAAGTTTATGAACATTATAATGAATATATCAAACAAAACGACGTATTATGGTGTGTTCAGGTACCTAAGCTTATATACCCTTAAGGCTATATATATATATATATATATATATATATATATATATATATATATATATATATATATATATATATATATATAATGGTAAAAAGATGGAAACATATACATCAACTTCTTCGATTTCTAGACAACTATGGGATGGTTATTAGAGAAAATGGATTTTGGCGCTACTTTGGACTTTAAAATTATGGGTCAATGATGTCTTGAAATTTAGGCCACTAAGTTTAGGGCCCAACTGAGCTTCACCGGCCCACTTCTCTATTATTTTTATATTTTGATATATTTTCTGAACAAAATACAATGTTTTAAGTTAAACTTATAATTCTGAATTTTGATATTACCTTTTGATTTGGCAATTTTAATCTGGCGAAATTATCGAAATAACATGTTCGTTCTCATTTTTGTTAATAAATACGCTATGTCTTCAAAAAGTGTATGATCGGACCTAACCTTCAATCCTCCTTTGAATTTATGTGTGAGCAATTTGGAGCCTTGTCTATCATATTTGAATACTCTTAGCCAAACAATCTGCTGAATCATCAGTTCATGTCCTTATTCCAGAAAATTGAGTCTTTCAACTCGTCTTTTGAATCTCACTATGTCAAAATCCAAGAGTTTAATATATATATATATATATATATATATATATATATATATATATATATATATATATATATATATATATATAATGAGTTCTATGGAAAACAAATAACTAGGGCAACATCTACCGGAACCAATAATCAAATGACACGTGTCCATTTCTTTCTTTATAAGTAATGTATTGTAGAAGGTATTGTGGAAGTGATGTGTTGTCATGTTTTCATTGGTTCAAATTTCTTTCTTTACAAGTAATGTATTGTAGAAGGTATTGTGGAAGTGATGTGTTGTCATGTTTTCATTGGTTCAAATTGTAGAAGTTATTGTGGAAGTGATGTGTTGTCATGTTTTCACATATTTGAACCAATGAAAACATGACAACACATCACTTCCACAATACCTTCTACAATACATTACTTGTAAAGAAAAAAATTTGAACCAATGAAAACATGACAACACATCACTTCCACAATACCTTCTACAATACATTACTTATAAAGAAAGAAATGGACACGTGTCATTTGATTATTGGTTCCGGTAGATGTTGCCCTAGTTATTTGTTTTCCATAGAACTCATTTTATATATATATATATATATATATATATATATATATATATATATATATATATATATATATATATATATATATATATATATATATATATATATATATATATATATATACACACACCAAAATAATGTAGAATAACTTGTCATCTTGATGTAACTTGAAATGTTTTCTTGCCTAAACGAAAATATTCAGAAATACAAAAAGCGAGAAATGCAAAAGTACAAAAAATCTGTAATGAGACATGCATTATTTGTTGGTTATTAGATAGAGAGGTGGGTATGGGCAATCATGTTATTGGGTGTTATTGCATGTTATAACACGTGAACATCGCCCCCATTCCCCGTTATTAGGCGTTATTAGACTGCGCGTTACTCCCCGTTACCACCATAACACGTTATAACGTGTTTTTTTGTCATTTTCCTAATAACGTCGTGTGGGCGTTGCCCACACCTACCAGTCTTATATTTTTGTCAACATAAAAATTTGAGGGATTGTTAGCCCTAGGGGTGTTCAAAATCGGATATCCAAAAATTCGGATATCCGAAATTTCGGATAGTGTATTTTTAGTATCCGAATCCGTATCCGAAATTTTGGATATCCGAACTTCGAATATCCGAAATTTCGGATACGGATTCGGATATTAAATCGGATATCCGAGAAATTCAATCCAAAAAAAAATCTTATTCACTGTATGAAGAAGGAACATGAGATTGAAAATACTTAGAAAAAAATAGAATCAAACAAACGTTATATCTATCTAGTTTTATATGAAGATCGATTTGAAGTTTCAATAATATTAACATAAAGTGAACCAACTTACGATTTGTATTTGACATTTCGTTGTATTGGACATTTCACTAAGAATATATATGAAGATACCTTTCACACATTAAGAAACAACAAAGTTTGTTGATAATTAGATACTAAAGAAAGATATTTAAAGCATAGTTCAAAATATATTAAAGAATGATTCAGTTTTTACTTTGAAATATTAAAAACCACAAGCACAAGGATTCATTCGTTTAAGTCACCTTCCCATTCACTATTTTTCATTTTGATGCAATAAAAATAAGATATTTAAACAATAATTATAAAAAGTTGTCTAAAACGAAAATCAAAAGAAGATAGTACTAAACGCTATTAATTTTCTTAACCATTTTAAAATAATAAATAAAATATCTAAAAAACAAAAAGGGAACTTTTTTTTTTCGGATTTTCGGATATCCGAAATATCCGAAAATTTCTGAACTCACTATCCGTATCCGAAAAACCGGATATCCGAAAATTCGGTTATCCGAAATTTCGGGTATTTTCGGATCGGATTTTCGGATTTTTCGGATCGGGTTTTCGGATTAGGATGTTTTTGAACACCCCTAGTTAGCCCCATAATTTGTATTTGATTTAATGATGACACTTAGTGATTAAATGTCATTTTAAAAAACTGATCTTCTATAAGACTACAAGATTTGTCTCGTTAGCAAATCTCATGACATCTATTTTAGATTTTTTTTTTATATATATAGTTCTTTAATTAGCATATGGGTAGTTGGTTGTCTATCACAATCTCCATCTTGGTATGTCTAAGCTAATTACAAATTTGACCCTTGAAGGCTATGAAGATTATTAATGATTCAATATCCTAATGAAAGATATAAAGTTAAAAGCAAACATGCATGTCTCAAGGTAAGGTACATTCCTTTATAAAGACTCTTCATAAAGTTCAAGCAAACAAACAACCGACAACCTAACAAAATCTCTAAATATCATTCAACTTCATACATTCAAGAATTGTTAGTGTATCAGTGTAATACAGTCTTTTATTGTATTGTATGTCTGTATATATCGGAGTTTTGGAGATTAACCACATATTCTTACAAGAACAAGCTAGAAAAGCATAAATGCATTCTATACAAACAACCAAACAACACACACACACACAGAGATAAGTAGATTAAAAATCGTAATTGATTGCAAAGAAAAGATGCATTAACCGATAGTGTATATGAATCCACTCATCCACCCACATAAAAAGAATCAAGTCAGAAATCGAGTTTTAGCACCAAAATTTACCACTTGATTTGGGACGAAAAGAGAGTTATGGCCCAAAGAAAGACCCCTCTAATGTACACTTTTTTTTTTCCATAATACAGGAAAGTTATGATTGTTTAGTTGGCTCAAACTGCGACTCGACAAGTACGTACAATTCCTTCCCATGCGATCTCAATCGCTCCCGACCCTACAACAATTTATTCATATTTATTTCAGTTAATTACACTTTTCGTCCCTCGGTATAGTCAAGTTTTGCAATTTTGGTCCTTATTAGATGTCCTTATTCATGTTCTAAGTGACTATTTTTTGGTCCCAGCTTATTTTTGCAATTTTGGTCTTTATTTGATGTTCATGTGACATTTTTGGTCCATATTCTAAACGAAATAACTACGTATGGTCCCTGAATATAGTTGATTTTTGCAATTTTGGTCCCAAAGATTTCTCTTGTAATCTCAGTCCTTATTAGAGGCTTTTGAAAAGTAAAGTGACTATTTTTGGTCCTTTGGTATTGCTGATTTTTGCAATTTTGGTTCCAAAAAAAAATTATTGCAATTTTGGTCCTTATTTGAGATTCTTGAACACTTTTAGTCCAAGTTCCAAGTAAAATGACCAATAGCTGATTTTGATCCCAAACTTAATAATAATTTTACTTGGAATACGGGACCAAAACAATTACAAAAAACCTCAAATAGGGACCAAAATTACAATAGAAAAACTTTTGGGCCAAAATTGAAAAAAGCAGCTACACTCAAAGACCTAAAATGTAGTTTACTGTATTTATTTTATATATAAAGTCTTAAAGTCATGTGCAGTACCTTCAAGTCTGGTACTTCAATTACACAAGCACACCCCACCACTTCAGCTTCAGCACGCTCTGTGATATTAAAAAAAAAAATCAATATTATTTATTTTATATATTAAATATTAATAATAATAATTACTGTCACATGTAAGTAAATAAAGAAAATTAATTACCAAGTAAGTTGATTGCAGCACAAATGGTACCACCAGTAGCAATTAAATCATCAACAACAAGAGCTCTGTCTCCAGATTTAACTGCTCCAACATGCATTTCAAGGCAATCTGATCCGTATTCTAATATATATTTTTCTGATATCACTTCACCTGTATTATTTATAAAACAAAACAAAACAAATATATATATATAATTAATTTTTGAATTTATGTAAAAACAGAACAAAGGGAGGAATATATATGCTTAATGTACCTGGTAACTTTTTTGGCTTCCTTAATGGAACAAACTTTGCTCCTATTGCAAGTGCAATTGGTGGACCAAATATAAAACCCCTTGCTTCAATTCCTGAAATTAATCAACCATTTTTTTTAAAAAAAAAATTATTACTAAAACATGCCAAAAAAAAAACAATTTTATTGTGACAAAAAATGAAGTGGTACTCTACTTTTATAATAATTATTATGCGATGAAAACACAATCTATTTATAAATTTAATACGTATGATATAATTTTATTGGGTTTGGTTCAAGGGCAAAACGGTCATTTTGAAAAAAGTGACTGGCGTCAATGAGAAAGGGTGAGCTTGGTCCAAGGGCAAAATAGTCATTTTTCTATATTTTAAATACTGAAGTAAATTGAAATTAATAAAGAATACAAAGGTGATGTAAAGCGGTAAAGATAATAATTATAATTATGAGTAACTGTAAAGTAGTTAGAAACAAACAAATGTAAATACTAAAGAAATTGAATTTTTATTTTTTTTTATCGTTTTTATTTTTAAGTATTTAAGACTCACCCATATTAATCATATGTAACAATAAAAAATGAATGGTTAATTTGGTGGCAGGTATCTAGAAGCCCACTCACATTAAAGACAGGGTGTTTTTTTTTTGATAAAATATTAGGGAACATTGCACAAAAACTATTATATTCTGAGTATTTAACTATTTTTTTTTGTTTAAACGCTAATATTTTATTTTTCCATAAAAGTTTCAAATTAACCATTTTGACAAGATACTCAAAATAGTTAATTTTGAAAATTAACAGTGAAATTTATATAGAAAATTTGTATGAAACTTTAGGGAAAAAAATATTAGTGGTTAAACTGCAAAATTACCCAAAATTTAATGATTTTTCTTTTTTGTAGTTTGGCCTAAATATAACTTAGAAAAACTGTAGCTACCATTTTTTTTTCGATTTAACCACCACAAAAATATTTTTCTGATTTAACCAATGAGATTTTGATTTTTTTTTAAATCCACGACATAACTCTTTGAATTCTATAAAAACCACTATTGTTTGAAACTTGTTCGTGTTTATGCACCCGACTTTTTTTATAACTAAACCTTAAATTGTTTTATAAAAAAACAACTTTAGCCATAAAATTATTCTTCAAATGATATTTTTTTTTGCAATTCATTATCAGGGAACACTTTTAATGTTTTAAAAAAAAAAAAAAAACAAACTCGGTGATTAGACAAAGAAAGATTTTTTATGAAATTTGGCCAATATGGTTTGAAATTTTTTGAGATCTTTGATGTACATGAGAGACTTTAGTTTGAGGGATGGGTTGTTATTACTTATTACTACATGGGACAATTTAATAAAAGATGCAACATGGCCCATCCTTAAAGTTAAAAAGAATACAAAAATGTCATTATATGGCAAAAGTTAAAAGAGACAACAAGTTAACAAGTGATGGTACCTAACCTAACATGGTTGTACAGTTATACATATATATACTTTTGTTTGCACCCAAAATCCAATTTTTTTTTAAATTGTTTTTATTTAGTTAGGATTTTCATTGGAACTTACAAGAAGTATTTGTAATCCTTAGGATTTGTCAAACAAAAAAAAAAAAAAACTAATGTGCCAAAAGTTCATATGCATACTTTGCTTTTATCATGTATACTTTGATAGTCTCACTAGCATATAAAGACATGTTTAATTAATCCCCACAAGTTAAAAAAAATAAAAAGACTAAAAGCTTTACTTCAAGAAAATTGAGTTTAATATCCAATTTAACAAATATCATATTGAGGACATGATTAGTTGAGTAGTATAGAATTTTTTTTTTTGTAATCTGTTTGTGCTTTTCATACAGTATTTACCTTCTTACCAAACAAAACAAAAATAAGACAATCCTTATCTCTTTTAATGAGAATCTTTATCCATTTTTTTTATTTACTTTTAGGCATATCCTTTTGATTGACTTTCTTTTCTCTAAAAGGTTCTTTCCCTTTACTCCTTTAGCTTAGGTTCCTTGTTAATTATTAGGAAGGATTACTTTTTTTTAACTTTAGGTTTCCTTGTAATTCTCAAACTATGAATAGGCCTTATTACCCATTGAATAAAAGCATCTAGAATTTGGGTGATAAAATTATGAGTATTTGTCAGAAATCCTAGCAAAAAAAAAGCCCATGCTATGCATCAAATGTAAAGAATCATTTTATAGATTTACAATTTGAGGAGAAAATGAGAAATCTAAGTATAGAAAGTAGAAACCTTTGAACACCAATGATTGGTTTAAATTCAGATCAAAGTAAAAAATAATAATTATATATTCTTTGACCCACAAAAAATAAAGCTCCTAAATTTTCATGCTACTAGACAAGAGATGGCAGAAGTGCACACACTGAGCAACCGAACATAGTTTCAAAAAAAAGATAAAATTTTAGTTTTTTTTTTTTTTTAAGAAAACCAAACAAAGCCCAATTGATTACACTAGCCAATCCACCTTTTATAATGATCTACCCAACAATAATTGATCAGCAGAATATGACACCAAGATACATACAATCATGATCCATAAAGAGAGTGTAAGCGTGTGGGGTGAAGAGATGAGGATAAAATCAGTATATAGTATATATATGCACACACATTTAGAAAAGTGAAAAGGAATTGAGGCTTAAAATTGAAAGCATCTCATCCAAACAATGGAAAATCTTTAAAAAAAATCCACAATGTGATGAAATGAAATCCAACAAAATTAAAAAGGATCTGTCCCCATATTCAAATAATCCATCATCACACCCCTATGGACCCCACTTGCCTTCCCCCTCAACAACAAGAACCACCATTATATTATCCCACCCAAAATTTGGATCTTGAAAGAGAGAGATTCACATGCTTAGCAAACAAAGACCACTCTTAGCCGCTCATACAAATTCATAGCAAGTAATCAATGACAAAACTCCCTCCCCTCAATTTCCCACTACCTATCAACCACTGAAATATAAATATTGAATGCTCATGTCATTTCACTCCAAAACAAAACAACAAAAAAAGTTTCATATAATGCCACTTGAAGATTTTGTGTTGTAGCTTAAAGGCATAAATAAAGGTATCCACAAACTTACCAAAAAACAAATTTTACAGTATATTTTCTTCTGAATCAACTTGTTTTCATTGGTGTTAGGGACTGACCTTCCATCACGTCACGTCTAGGCAGCTATTTTCCACTTATATCTAGTGCAAATCGTACGATATAGGTTTTGAAGATAACAAAAACAAATACAGTAAAACAGTGCACATCAAAATCCATGGCAGAGTAAGATCACAATGCATATTGCTACACAACAGAGCCTGTTATAATGTTACCCTAGGGTTTTTTGTTTGTTTTTATTTTTGTATGTAAAGTGCAGCATTTGACCCTACCTCGAAATAAATAAACGGCGAAAAGGTTAAGCACGATGAATTTACTCGATTTCACAACGGAAGTGGACAAAATTCTGAAAAATAAATAAATAATTACCTGCAATTACAGAAATGTTTTCATGTTTGTAATGCTCAACGAACAAATCAATCGTGTCTTTGAATGCCTTCGGATCAAGCAACAATGTAGTGATGTCTTGAAACATTATACCTGCGAATCATATAAACAAAAAAAAAATTCATGAATGTGTGAGTCTGTGAGATTATGTATGCTCTCACAAGTCACAAACACGACGAGAGAGAGAGAATCCATACAGAAACCAGTGAGAGACGTGTGTACCTGGTTTCGGAAAGTTAGGGATGACGCGAAGTGCGGATTTGATTCCATTGATACGTCCGTCGGAGCCTCCGTTTTCGCCTGCGGACATTCTTACTGTGATGTAGCAGTTGAAGAGAATTAATGGCGGATTTGAGGGAATATTAGAGTGGGGAAAATGAGAGGGAAACAACTGTATTTATAGGAATATGCGAGAAGGATAGAAGGAGAAAGCTTTTTCAACTTTACTGTTTAAGGGGGGTGGGTGGGCACACTGCACAAGAAGAAGGGACTTGATTGAAATTTTAAATCAACGTCTCGAGAAAGATGAAAACTTTGATCAATTGGCAAATATAGTCCTTGTAGTTTTAAAATTAGCTTTTCACATTCTTTATTCTATTTATCTAGACAAAATTATAAATTTGGTCCCTATCGTTTGTCAAAAATTGAGACTTACGTTCAAAAAGTTTTCGAGTTGCACAATGGTCCAGAATAAGAATTTTATTGTAGGTTTTGTCCAAAAAAATTTTAAAATATTTCAAATGATGGATATGCCCTTTTAATTTTGTCTTTTTCATTTTCTTTTATTTGTAACAATTAAATAAAAAGATCAAATAAAATACCACATCTCTCTCTCTCTAAAAAAAACTATCTCAAAAAATTGAATTAGCATTTAACATGTTGTTTGTCTCCTTCTTTGCTTCAAGTTAAACAAGTCAATATATTTTAGAGGTTAGGGATGATTGCAAGAGGTAAAATCGATTCAAATTAATGTGTGATTTGTTGGTTTTGATTGGTTGGTTTGAAAGCAATTAAGCATAAGAAGAATCAGAAGCTTAGAACGTGTAATTTGATATCAACAAAAGGGTATTAAATTATTATCATTAAAGTCGTTGAAGAATCAAGAATCAGAAATAAGGAACAAACATACTTTTTGTTTATCACAATGGAATGTGTCGTTGTTGTTAGTTTGGGTTTTGATTTGATCAGTTGTTTGTTTTTTTGGGGATTTTGCGAACGAAAACCTGGTTCCATTTGTCGTCAACAACTTATTCGTGAATGCCTTATTCTCTCTAACATTGAGCCTAAACAAATCAAAGTTTGGTTTCAGAATCAAAGGTATAAAACCTACAAACCTTTATCTCTTCTTCCTCTTCAACTTTATAGCTTTTCATGTCCTGATTTTTGGTTATTGTGTTCGTGTTCGTGTTATTTTTCATTTATCTTGTATTGTACTATAGATATAGAGAAAAACAGGGCAGAGAACCTTCACGCCTTCAAGGCGTGAATCATAAACTATCAGTAACGAACAATCTCCTTATGGAAGAAAACGATCGATTACAGAAACAAGTGTCGCATCTGGTGAATGAAATGGTTTTTTCGCCAACATACTCCTCAGAATGTAAACATTTTTCATTGAAAATGATTTGCATTACCATTTTAAGTTCTATATAATCGATTCATTGAGATTTCTCATATTGTAGACGACCCGTCCTTTGTGAGTCGATGATGACAACTCATTTGACTCAGAATCCACCACATGATGCTAGTCATGCTAAGTTAGTCACGATTCATTCATTTTTTTCTTTGTTTTCTTATACAATTAAATAACACGCTATGCATTTATTTTTGTTAATTTTGTAAACAAAATATTGAATTGAAGTAATGAAGATCCATTCTTTGAGGTGTGTTTTTTGAGAGAGAAAGAAGTGGGAGAGAGAGAGGTGGTTTTATCTTTTTTATTTAATTGTTACAAATAAAAGAAAATGAAAAAACAAAATTAAAAGGGCAAATCCATTATTTCAAATATTTTTAAAAAGTTATGGATCAAACCTGCAATAAAATTCTTATTTTTGACCACTGGTATATCTCCAAAACTTTTTGAACCAAAATTCTAATTTTTGACAAATCATAATGACCAAATTTACAATTTTGTCATTTCTTTATATATGATTGAAGGGTTAATTTGTCTTTTCATAGACTTAAATTTTGATCTATTTATTATTTTGTTACTATATATTTTCATTCATCATATGAATGTCTTCTTTATATTTTACAAAAGTTCCTTTTTTATTAGTACTGATATGATATTACAAGAGCATGTATTATAAGTAAAGAAAATATCAATGGATCTACTTGTTTGTAAGTTATATTTTACTCAAGTTCTTTATGTATAAATGAAGGATTAGTTTGTATATACATACCTTAAATCTTGATCGCTTTATTACTGCATATTCTCATTTATTATATTACTAGTTTATAACTGGCGGAAACCACGGTTATAAAATTAATTCATTTTTCATAGCAAAACTTCATAATTATTAATCAATTTTTTTAAATAAATTATTAATTAAGAGATATATTAAAATTTTAAAATTAGTTATAACTTCAAATTTAACATATAATTAAAAAAGTAAATATTTCTATAAAAAGTTTAAAATCTATTATTTAAAACCTTAAACTCATTAATTGTGATAGTGATTTGTCTAATATATCTCACTAGCATATGGCATAATATTAATATGGAGTTGTATTAGAGTGACGCATGGCAAAAAGAGATTAAAATTATTCTTTTATTAATATAGAGATATTCATACTTTCTTTATATTACACAAGATTCGTTTTTATTCGTATTGATGTGATGATAAAAGAGTCGATGTTATGAGTAGAGAGTATAAACTTATAGTTGCAAATTATAAAATATTTAAATTAAAAGTTTTTACATTGAAGTTCAGGGGGCTGGGGGTTTTGTAGAGCAACTGTGCAGGAAGTGTTGTCAGTATGTCCAGGCAACGTGAGGAACAATGGCGTCATGTAGGAAGAAGGAATGATCGAAGAGCAGGTTTATATTCAAATAGTAACAAAGACCGAATGAACAGTATAGGCGGAGGCTACTTATCAAATGCAGATACAATAAGTAAAATTGCAATTTCGTTCTATGTTACTAATCTTCCTCCTGACCTACAACCAAGAGAATTATGGCATGCATGTGAGAAACTTGGGAATGTTGCGGATGTGTATATTGCCCAGAAGCGATCTACCATGGGTAGGCGATTTGGTTTTGTACGTTTTATTAAGGTCAAAAATAATCAGGAACTGGAAAGGAGACTGTGTGAGTTATGGTTTGACAATTATCATGTTTTTGCATCAATATCTAAGTTTAATAGGCAGAGCCAAAGCAAGTCCAACTTAGGGTATGGGCAAACTGATGCTAAACAGAAACAGAAAACAAGTGAATGGAAAGATGGAGAAAGGCAGATAACGAAATCTTATGCCAAGGCTATTGTGGGGGACGGGAACAGCGAACCTAAGAATACCAGTTCGATACGGAAGGTAAAAATAGGGGCAGAGAACTAACAGGCATGACTGATGTCCAGTCAACAGTGCTTGCGGAAGTAAGGGAAGCTACTTCAATGTTGAATTTAATAAACTTATGCTCTAAGGAAGGATTTTTTGCTGCCAAGATTCGGTATGTAGGTGGGATGTGGTTATTGGTGTCATTCGATTCTACAAAAGCCTATAAGAACTTTTCTTCTAATGTTGGTATCCAGAATATCTTTTGAAGGAGAAGATGAGTCTTTTGGTTTAAATTCAGATAAGGAGAATGAGGAGTATGGTCAAAACCATGAAGATGATAATGTTAATGAAGTGAACAGTGAAACTGAACCTATACAGGGGGTGGGAAAAAGTAATGAGGCTGGTAATGATGAAATGGGGAAGAATAAACCTCCAAATGCTTATGTACCATTGGTGGGTATTGATTTCGGTTCAGCTAAGAGAATTGACCTTGATAACATTCAGTTAGAGGATCAAAGGAGTAGTGATAGTATCTCGAAGCCACCTAGTTTCGAGGGTAAGGTGTTCAAAGAATCTCACGATTCTTTTCACTATTCAAATGACAATCCTAGGAAGTCGTGGAGTACGGGGTCGGTAAAGATTTTGAAGAAGGCTACTCCATCTGTGGGGGTTAACTCTTGTGAAGAGGTGAATAAGTTCATTGAGTTAGGAAAAATCTTAGGATACGATGTGGAGAATGCTAAGGTGGATTTGAAAAACCGTCTAATCGGTATGGGAGTGCCTCAATCTTTATGAATTGTGTTTCACTTAATGTTTGTGGCCTGAATACGTCAAAAAAGCATAGTTGGGTTAACGAGATTTGCAATAGTCATGTGGTGAATTTTATTGGTCTTCAAGAAACCATATTGACTCGGGTTGACCTTGTCAAAATAAGGGCTCTTTGGGGTACTTCGACCTTTGATTTTGCTTGTAGTACAGCTAGGGGATGCTCGGGTGGTATTTTATCGGTGTGGGATAATACAATGTTTAAGAAGGAGAGTATTCACTGTCATGAAAATTTGGTTATTGTTGAAGGCACTTGGATCAGGACAAATATTAAATGTACTATGTTTAACGTGTACGCCCCTCAAGATGCTAGAAAGAAAAGGGAGTTATGGCAATATCTGATCTCGTATATGTCCAAAGTAAATGGTGCTTTTATAGTCTTTGGTAATTTCAATGTGGTTAGATCTTTTAATGAAAGATGTGGGAGTTTGTTTTGTGCTTCACAAGCTACCGATTTTAATCAATTTATTTATGAGGCAGATCTGTTTGATATTCCTATGGAGGGCCGAAAATTTACTCGAGTGGATAAGGCTGGTGCTATGCTTAGTCGTTTTGATCGATTCCTTATTTTTGACAGTTTGTTAGATGTTATTCCCGATATCTCTTGTATTGCTTTGGATAGGAGGTGGTCAGACCATTGCCTGGTGCTTCTGAAGAAAGATCAGAATGATTATGGTCCTATTTCTCTTAAGCTGTTTAACCCGTGGCTTCAGATGGATGGTTTTTCCGATGTGGTTTCTCAAGCGGTTAGAGATTTTAGCCCAGATTGTAATCTAAACAAGTGTATTAATATGAAGAACAAACTTAACTTCGTTAAGGCCAAGATTAAGGGCTGGCAAGCTGATATGCGTAAGTTGAAAGGGGAACAAAGAAAAGCGTGTATTAACCGGTTGCTCAATATTGATAATCCGATTGATAGTGGGGTTGCTTCGGATGATGTCATGGCCGAGAGAAAGAATATTCTCCAATAGGTGTCGGATATTGATAAGGCGGATACTTTGGATTATGTTCAAAAAGCTAAGGTCAAGTGGGTGATAGAAGGAGACGAGAAATCTAATTTCTTCCATGGTATGCTAAAAAGAAAAAGAAAACAGATGGCTATTAAAGGAATCTCGCAGGATGGTATTTGGGTGGCTAACCCAGATAGCGTTAAGGAGGCATTTTTAGAGTTTTACAAAAACAAATTCAAGCATTACAACATGGTCAACTTGGGTACTCCTAGTGCTCGGTTCCAAAAACTTAATGAATTCCAGGTTGAGTCCTTACAAGCTTATTTCTCGGATGATGAAATTAGGGATGCAGTGTGGTCGTGTGGGAGTGATAGGGCTCCGGGGCCTGACGGATTTACGTTTCGGTTCTTGAAACAATTCTGTAGTTTGCTTGAGAAGTATGTGTATGATTTCATGCGAGAGTTTTTTTTATATTGGTATCATTTCGCCAGGGTTCAACTCTTCTTTTATCACGTTAATCCTTAAAGTTGAAAATCCCACTGAGATCAAGGATTACAGGCTGATTAGTCTGATTGGGCTGCAATATAAGATAGTTGCGAAGTTATTGGCTAATCGATTGGCTAAGGTGGTAGACTATTTAGTCAGTCCGGTTCAGTCTGCTTTTATAAAAGGTAAACAGATTCTTGACAGACCTCTTATGGTCAATGAAATTTTTAGATGGTCCAGGTTGAAAAAATGAAAATCTTGATGTTTAAAGTAGACTTTGAAAAGGCCTACGACTCAGTTTCATGGGAGTATTTAGATAAGATTATGGAGGTTATGGGATTTGGGGAGAAATGGCATATGCGGATTAGGGGTTGTCTGCAGTCTGCTAGGTCATATGTCCTTCTGAATGGTAATCTGATTGTTGAGTTTCAACTGCAGCGTGGTCTTCGTCAAGGAGATCCATTATCCCCTTTTTGTTTATCTTAATCATGGAAGGTTTACATGTGTGTATGGAGGATGCTATTCACAATTCGGTTTTTAAAGATGGTTCTATTGGAGATCAGAATCTGCATATTTCACACTTTTTTTATGCGGATGATTCTATTTTTATTGGAGAATGGGATGTGGAGAATATTAAGAATTTAATTATAATTCTTAGGATTTTCTTTATGGTGTCTGGGCTTCAGATTAACTTGCATAAGTCCAAATTGTATGGAGTTGGTGTTGAGCAGGAGGCTATTGCGCAGTTAGTTGCATGTACTGGGTGCGGTGCAGATTCTATTCTTTTTATTTATCTTGGGCTTCCTGTTGGTCAGCTCATGCATAGGAAGTTGGTGTGTGACTCAGTTTTTACTAGGTTTCTCAAAAAGCTTTCTTTATGGAAATCAAATATGTTATCTATTGGGGGCAGGTTAACTTTGGTTCGTTCGATGCTTGGCAGCTTGGGCACTTACTTTCTTTCCATGTTTCGGATGCCTATCTCGGTTTCTAAGGATTTGGAAAGAATTAGAGCTAGGTTCTTTTGGGGAGCTGATGATCGAAAAAGATTTTTACACTGGATTAAATGGAAGATGGTCTTAAATGATAAAAAAACGGTGGCCTTTCTATAAGTAGTTGTCACCCCCCCAAAACCGAGAACGGCGGAAACGTTCTAGGGCGGAGGACGTCATGTAATATATCATAACAATGCAAAGTAGTAAACAAGCAACAACATCATCCATTGGATTAATAGTATAATTTTAGTTATATTTAAGTTCTTTCATAGTATAATTCTACAAAATGAATATTCAAAATACAAGACGAGTCTTGACCGCTCCGTCTTCACAGAACTTGGTAGTCGTACCTGTCTATCTGTGTCCTGGGAATACAAGTTATTTTGAAAGCGAGTATCAGCAATAATGCTGGTGAATTCATAAGTATTTATGTGACTTTGATTTGTAAAGTTGTAAAGAAAAACCTGTAAATCTTTGAAGGAAAGTTTGTACCAATGAACAAGTTTGTAAGTAATTGTAAACGTTTGAAATCCTAGAAAATCCCATATTTTCTACTAGTATAAAAAGTAGTCTTCTACTAAGACCCGACTGTTTTAAATGTTTGCTATTTGAAATCCAATATTTGCCCATAAGTGGGTGGTAGTTTAAAAGTCCCAAAACTGAACTACCATGGTGTTGTTCATATCTAAAATAATAGATTTTGTGTACGTATATAATTGCTAAGGTACTTGATAACCCCGTAAATCAACGTGTTTTTAATACTCCATGTGAGTTTTATAACCATGCTAATGACCCACACTGGTTGTAACAACGTTCTTCAGGCGTTGGAATGTTATGACATTTGTCACCTCATACCTGCCGGTTTAACTGTAGCTAACAGTTTAGGTGCGGGATTGTCAATCCCGTATAGATCTATACACAAGTATCACGCTCCCCCTACAAGGGATTATGGTATATAATACAAGACTTAATAATGCATACTCGAAAGTACGTGAAATGTCTCACAAACCTAGTATAAAATAGATTTACGTGTGAAAATGTCCATTTGTTCTTGTATATGAAAATATCTCTTTGATATGGTACTTGTAGTATGTAAAATTTCATGAATATCTAGTACACTATCTTATGTAATCGTATCTCTTGTAATTGTATGTCTTGAAATTTGTATGCCTTGTAATTGTATGTAATCGTATCTCTTCATATAGTATGTAATGTATTAGTATAGACTCATTAATAAACTGACTATTGTGTAATTCCTTGTACTTGGAATGGTAAGTAGTATATCCTAACTATACCTATTATAGTTACTAGTATTGTGCATGTATAACCGAAGTATGCCTTTGCTACCCAAAGGTACTGAACCAACTGATGGAAACTTTTATGTATATATATGTATACATGATATATATATATATATATATATATACGCGTGCATTTGACAATAAAAATATAAAAGAAGTTTTGTAAAATCTTTGAAAAGTTTAATAATTAAGAGATGATGACTTGATGTCAGTTTATAAAACGATTTGAAAGTAGTTTGTTTGATAAGAACAATTTTAAGTATAAGAAGACTTTTGTTTGAAACACGATTCTAACAGCGTTTGAAAGGAAACATAAAGTATGTAAGACAATTTGATAAAGAGTTTTTAACATGTAAAAATGTTTGTCGTAAACTATTATAGTTTTTCCAAAAGTTTGTTTCGTTATATAATAAACCCTAGTGAAATGCTCACTTGTTATGTAAAGTGTAACTTTTGTAGTGACATAAATGAACACACATACTCAAAGTAAATAAAGTGTTTGGTTCGTATATGTAAAACAACATATTTAATTTCAAGAGACAAGATGATACCGTGATATGTTTCGCGTACGAAAGGCTCCATGTAGTGTTTATGAATCACATATGATTTACTTGATAAAAATGAGTATTTAGTGAAACTTTGGGTTACACACGATAATAACCGTGTGTTTACTTGTATTCCCCCCCTTAAAAGTGTATAAAAAACATTGATAACACATTTGAAAATGTAGTTTATAGGGGTATGAACTCACTCGTTTGGTTTGAAGAGAGAGAGAGGCTAGAGTTGAGCAGAACTTCGACCGCGGAAAGCTGCGTCTTCGGGTTCTTCGGGGATCTCGGTAGCGTAGATCTTTCGTCGGGGATCGGGTACGGAAACCGAGGGTGTCGAGATGGTCTCTGGAGCTCTAGGGTGTGTGAAAGTGAGAGAGGATATGAGAGATATGTGTCAAAACCCGTATCTCAAACCCTCTATTTATAGTGCTGGAGGATCACGTACGCGGGGCGTACCACCGGAGTACGCTGGGCGTACGCGTTACGCGGGGCGTACTTCGGTTACGCGGGGCGTAAAAATGCATCACGGCTTACGACTCCGGTCTAGCTAGCGTAGAGCACTCGAGCCGATGGGACTTGACACTGGGTCTAGTACGCTGGGCGTAATCTTGGATTACGCTGGGCGTAATCCAGTCTCCCATCTTCTAAATTCCGTAACTTTCGCGTACGGGCTCCGTTTTTTGCGTTCTTTATATCCACGCGTAGGTGAGATTATGCTCTAAAACTTTCATTTAGACTCCGTCGGCTAATTTTGACTTTATTTTTTTATGATATATTTTTAATAGGCCGAGACTGCTAAAGTCCGTTAAAAATTCATAGTTTCTTTATTCGACGTCGGTTTTCGTTTGTCTTTTTATCATTTTACTCCTATTGTGGAGATCTTCAACTTTCGTTTAGGTGGCGATAGCTAACTAACACTCGATCTTCAATTCGAGTTTTTAGCCCTCTACTACTGTTACGAAACTTAGGAAAATCGTAACTTCTTCATACGAGGTCCAATTTGGGCGATCTTTTTATGCACGCTCACCATTTAATGAAATCTACGACTTTTGTTTAGATACTTAAGGCTAAAAATTATTGTATTAAAACTTTGCGTTTTTTGCTTAATCGGTGTTGTCGGGTTTCGTCGCGAATCTTAGATTGGTCATAACTGCTTCGTTATAACCCGGATTTTTGTGTTGTTTATATGTACGAAAACCTTGATACAATTCCTACCACTTTATTTAACCCAAATAATATTTTAGGAAAGTTATATTTTGGCCTAAATTTGAGTGGTGTTACATTATATTGTCTCAAAATGTCGGGTTGTCACATCATCCCCCTGTTAGAGGGAATTTCGTCCCGAAATTCGAGTTTAAGCAGTATTAATAATCATGCTACGGACATAAGTTTTAATTGCTACTCGTGTTCTTAAGTAATCATTTGTCTTCGCCTGGCATTCCAACGAACCTTTCACTATCGGGATACGACTTTGCTTCTTTCGTTTGACTTCACTGGTATGATATCTTTTCCTTGTCGAATGTGTGTTGAGTGTTTCTGTGGTCTGTGAGAGTATTACACCTTGTACTCTACAAGTAGTGTCTCCAAATCTTTAGAGCAATTACCGTTGCTCATGATTCAAGATCACGTGTTGAATAGTTAATTTCCTGTGTCTTAGGCTGTCTTGAGGTATGGGCAGTGACTTTTCCTCTTGATTACAACCAAACCCTTGGTTGGATGTATCGCATTACACCACGAAATATTCTATCCCCTTTTGGGAGGGATAATGTTGGTGCGATGTATCAGACTTACTTTAACATTTGGAACGCTCTTTCTTGTTTTATAGACAGGTCCGGTGTTCTTCCAAGTGAGAAACTTGTCTTAAAGAATCCCCTTCTGAGGAGTTTGTTAAGCTCGCTAGGAAGTTCTTGCATCTCGGTTGGAGCTAGACAATAAGGTGATTTAGCTACTGGGGTAGCCCCTGGAACTAAGTCGATTCTGAATTCGACTTGACGCTGTGTTGGTAGTCTCGGTTGTCCTTCTGGAAAAGTTTCGGGAAGACCGCATACTTCTTGGATGTTCTGCATGTCCTTCACTTCTCGGCACGTCTCGGCGATGTGTGCAAGGAATACATGATATTCCTTTCGTAAGCATTTCTGAGCTTGCATACAAGAAATGATGAGAGGGTTCGTACTTGATTTGTGGCTGTAAATAACTAGGGCTTCGTTGTTTAGGGAGGTTAGGACGAACTGCTTTATTAAAGCACATGATGTTGGCTCGATGTAGACTAAATCAACTCCTACTGATTATGATGTCAAAACCTTGGGGTGGATTAGTTGTCGTGAAGATCTAAAAGAAAGTATGACTACACATGAATTAGGGAAAAGGATAGGTATTCCTAAGTTTATTCTTATGGAAGCACGATCACTCGTAGTCTTGGGCAGTCTCCGTCTTGAAGTTCATATTAGAATTCATACATGGTTCAACGATCACAATCTCGGGTATACGACTCGTATATAAATAAGGTTGAGAAGGTAGTCGAATAAATGATTCTTCTTTAAGCTCAAATCCCATCGAGGAAAAAGAAGTTAAAGTGGAATTGTCAATTCCAAACCTATAGAACCTTGATTATATATCACCTCTATGTATACATTCATCAGCGAAGATCAACCGTATGGACCTTTGGATTTGAACTTGACGTACTGTACAAGTGGTACTTCGGGGAGGTTTGCTGAGGTTTCTTTGGAAAGGATAAGAAACATGAGGTAATTTATGCATGAGTACTTCAGTGCTATGGAATGACGGCTTTGCTAGAATGGCGTTTTCGGAGAAGGAGAAATACGCACGAAACTGGTATTGCGAGGATCGAATTGAGTCAAGTTGTATGATGATATCGGACTTACTTAGAAGTAAACGACATTAGATTTGAACATAAAGCGTTACAGATAAAACACAATGGTGCAACTCTTAACAGGGTTACAGTACTTTAGAGTAACTATAGGAATACTGCTGCGAACCAAGTATACTACAAAAGACTAGTATACGCAGCACGAGGGTCCCTTAACCAACGGGATCTCGCAAAAGATAAGACTCTAGTTGTACTAGTTTTAAACAGTTTATAAGTCTATTACAATGAACGCCTTAATTACTTTCACGTGGGTCCGGAGTAGTTTCTCCTGCAGCAGTGATCCTTAGTATTTTCCCGTCTACGCCGGAGTTCTTTGTTATAGGACAATCCTTCTTGAAGTGCCCTATTTCACCGCATTGGTGGCATGATTGGCTAGTACTAGAATTGGTGGTGGGAGTGAGGTGTTTAGTCAGAGTTACGTGGATACGGGTGCCTTCCTCATTACTCCACTTTGAAAATTTCCTCTTAAAGAGTCCGACTTTATCACTACTTTTGGGTGTAGGGTTGGTCCCGATGCCAGGGACTGGAGGAATGGGTCGTGCCGGTGTTGAATGGACAGGAGTTGTCACTTGCTGTTGTTGCATGGCAAGTCTTTGGAATCGCTTTCGCTCACTTCTGGCTTGGCGATATCGTCTCTTATTTTCGATCTTACGGCTTCGCAAGTCCGCGACTGTTGTCATTTGTTGACTTCCTGGGTTGGTACTACAATCAAAACTCTCGACTCCTTTGTCAGTCTTGTTTGTGTTGCTGGAGTTGATGTGTGTAAGGAAGGTTACCACAGCAGCTGCTACTGCAGCTTGTAATGTAGCAGCGTCGATATGGAGGATAGGGGTTTCGTTGCTCGGTTGATTGTTTCCGGATGACGACATGATTCTGTAACTCGAAAGAAAAAGGATTTTGTGAGCGATTTTGGTTGACCCTAAATGTATTTCGATTGCTTAAGTAAAGAGTAAGAGTATGTTCTCGAAAGTTTGACCTACATCCCTATGATGCAGTCCTAGTACATATTGGAAGTATGTTCATGATGGTTTGACCTACATCCCTATGATGCAGTCCTAGTACAGAGTAGAAGTATGTTTGTAGAATGGTCTTAAGACGTTTGTCGTTCAAGCCGAGGTACCGTTCGATGGTGAATAACATGATCTTACCACTACGAGAGACTTTGGAAATGTCTCCGGAGTTAAATTACTATAGTCCAATGACTTGACTAAAGCATGTTTCGGATAGACTCTAACGAAGGTATGATGAGGGTTCTTGAACAAGGAGTGACACGGAACTTAGCCGACTGTCAATATCATCGATGTTTAAGATGTAATAAGTTTAGGAAATTTTTATCTTGAAGAAGGTCTTACATCATATTAGGAGTAGAAAGGTTTTGGCCGCATAAAGGCCTAATTAACAGTACTTGCAGTACAAGATACTTACATATAAAAATGCTACATAGGACATACATAGGAAAACGATTCCTTTAAACAAGGAAGGGAAATGAAGCATTTCTTACTGGCGGCAGTCATCCTTCTGGTGAACTCTTAGTTCAACCAATTGACGTTCCATTATCAAGAAGGTGTCTTTCGTACACTCTCTGGCGTACTCGTAGCTCTATGACTTCGGCTCGTGTTTTAGTTAATGCTTGAAGCAGGGTCTCATGGTCTCTCTCAGATCTCTCACGAGTGTTTTCAAGACAATTGGTGTGGATGGTATGCATTCTTGTATTGGCATTTACCCTCTTCGATATAATGGAGAGTCGTCCTGCCCTGAATTTCGTTTCGAGCAACTCTACGGATCAGGATTTGTAGAACTTTGTCTGTTGAGCTTCCTTCGCTTAAGTTGTAGCAGCTTCGGTCTCTTTTAGATGGCATAGGTTGATCTTGCTCTTCGCTCCATGTTTCCAAGCATTCTACCCAAGGAAGCGTCGAGCCATAAAGAGCTGGACGAGGGTTAGGGTTTGAATTGGGAGCTACCGGGGGTAGGTTTTCCTCCTCAGGTTCGGAGTTATCATCATCTGAAAGGTCTTCAGTATGGTGATCATTCAAAAGGGATTGGATGATCATTCTCTGGTTCTTCTCTGAACCATCCAGCATTGCCTTTGTTCGGGAAGTACGGGTCGTCGTGGGGATGGGGTCCAGCTATGTTATCTATACGGTAATTGGGGTAGAAGAATCTAACACATAAGTAGTTTATAGTAATACACAAAATACTCCTATAGTATTTTAGGTTTATGTTCTATTGTTCTCATTGTGGTATTGTGGATAAGTTTTTAGACTTGTTGCAACTCACAACCACACTTAGGCACATGCTAGTCAACCCTCAGATAATATAGTTGATCAGGCCATATCATCCCAGTTTTGACTATATGTCTCTAAGTCTACTTGTGCTGCCCAACAATCGTAATTCTTTTGTTCTGTCTTAGTGACACTGATTTATGTATACTCAATTAAATATTTTATTATATTAAAAGCAGACTCTTTATCAGAGTATTTTAATCCCTATTGTATTTATAGTTTGTATATCTTTTATGGGTTGATATACTCAATTCACTATAAACAATGCTCTGATACCAATCTGTCACCCCCCCCCCCCCCAAAACCGAGAACGGCGGAAACGTTCTGGGGCGGAGGACGTCATGTAATGTATCATAACAATGCAAAGTAGTAAACAAGTAACAACATCATCCATTGCATTAATAGTATAATTTTAGTTATATTTAAGTTCTTTCATAGTATAATTCTACAAAATGAATATTCAAAATACAAGACGAGTCTTGACCGCTCCGTCTTCACAGAACTTGGTAGTCGTACCTGTCTATCTGTGTCCTGGGAATACAAGTTATTTTGAAAGCGAGTATCAGCAATAATGCTGGTGAATTCATAAGTATTTATGTGACTTTGATTTGTAAAGCTGTAAAGAAAAACCTGTAAATCTTTGAAGGAAAGTTTGTACCAATGAACAAGTTTGTAAGTAATTGTAAACGTTTGAAATCCTAGAAAATCCCATATTTTCTACTAGTATAAAAAGTAGTCTTCTACTAAGACCCGACTGTTTTAAATGTTTGCTATTTGAAATCCAATATTTGCCCATAAGTGGGTGGTAGTTTAAAAGTCCCAAAACTGAACTACCATGGTGTTGTTCATATCTAAAATAATAGATTTTGTGTACGTATATAATTGCTAAGGTACTTGATAACCCCGTAAATCAACGTGTTTTTAATACTCCATGTGAGTTTTATAACCATGCTAATGACCCACACTGGTTGTAACAACGTTCTTCAGGCGTTGGAATGTTATGACATTTGTCACCTCATACCTGCCGGTTTAACTGTAGCTAACAGTTTAGGTGCGGGATTGTCAATCCCGTATAGATCTATACACAAGTATCACGCTCCCCCTACAAGGGATTATGGTATATAATACAAGACTTAATAATGCATACTCGAAAGTACGTGAAATGTCTCACAAACCTAGTATAAAATAGATTTACGTGTGAAAATGTCCATTTGTTCTTGTATATGAAAATATCTCTTTGATATGGTACTTGTAGTATGTAAAATTTCATGAATATCTAGTACACTATCTTATGTAATCGTATCTCTTGTAATTGTATGTCTTGAAATTTGTATGCCTTGTAATTGTATGTAATCGTATCTCTTCATATAGTATGTAATGTATTAGTATAGACTCATTAATAAACTGACTATTGTGTAATTCCTTGTACTTGGAATGGTAAGTAGTATATCCTAACTATACCTATTATAGTTACTAGTATTGTGCATGTATAACCGAAGTATGCCTTTGCTACCCAAAGGTACTGAACCAACTGATGGAAACTTTTATGTATATATATGTATACATGATATATATATATATATATATATATATATATACGCGTGCATTTGACAATAAAAATATAAAAGAAGTTTTGTAAAATCTTTGAAAAGTTTAATAATTAAGAGATGATGACTTGATGTCAGTTTATAAAACGATTTGAAAGTAGTTTGTTTGATAAGAACAATTTTAAGTATAAGAAGACTTTTGTTTGAAACACGATTCTAACAGCGTTTGAAAGGAAACATAAAGTATGTAAGACAATTTGATAAAGAGTTTTTAACATGTAAAAATGTTTGTCGTAAACTATTATAGTTTTTCCAAAAGTTTGTTTCGTTATATAATAAACCCTAGTGAAATGCTCACTTGTTATGTAAAGTGTAACTTTTGTAGTGACATAAATGAACACACATACTCAAAGTAAATAAAGTGTTTGGTTCGTATATGTAAAACAACATATTTAATTTCAAGAGACAAGATGATACCGTGATATGTTTCGCGTACGAAAGGCTCCATGTAGTGTTTATGAATCACATATGATTTACTTGATAAAAATGAGTATTTAGTGAAACTTTGGGTTACACACGATAATAACCGTGTGTTTACTTGTATTCCCCCCCTTAAAAGTGTATAAAAAGCATTGATAACACATTTGAAAATGTAGTTTATAGGGGTATGAACTCACTCGTTTGGTTTGAAGAGAGAGAGAGGCTAGAGTTGAGCAGAACTTCGACCGCGGAAAGCTGCGTCTTCGGGTTCTTCGGGGATCTCGGTAGCGTAGATCTTTCGTCGGGGATCGGGTACGGAAACCGAGGGTGTCGGGATGGTCTCTGGAGCTCTAGGGTGTGTGAAAGTGAGAGAGGATATGAGAGATATGTGTCAAAACCCGTAGCTCAAACCCTCTATTTATAGTGCTGGAGGATCGCGTACGCGGGGCGTACCACCGGAGTACGCTGGGCGTACTTCGGTTACGCGGGGCGTAAAAATGCGTCACGGCTTACGACTCCGGTCTAGCTAGCGTAGAGCACTCGAGCCGATGGGACTTGACATTGGGTCTAGTACGTTGGGCGTAATCCAGTCTCTCATCTTCTAAATTCCGTAACTTTCGCGTACGGGCTCCGTTTTTTGCGTTCTTTATATCCACGTGTAGGTGAGATTATGCTCTACAACTTTCATTTAGACTCCGTCGGCTAATTTTGACTTTATTTTTTTATGATATATTTTTAATAGGCCGAGACTGCTAAAGTCCGTTAAAAATTCATAGTTTCTTTATTCGACGTCGGTTTTCGTTTGTCTTTTTATCATTTTACTCCTATTGTGGAGATCTTCAACTTTCGTTTAGGTGGCGATAGCTAACTAACACTCGATCTTCAATTCGAGTCTTTAGCCCTCTACTACTGTTACGAAACTTAGGAAAATCGTAACTTCTTCATACGAGGTCCAATTTGGGCGATCTTTTTATGCACGCTCACCATTTAACGAAATCTACGACTTTTGTTTAGATACTTAAGGCTAAAAATTATTGTATTGAAACTTTGCGTTTTCCGCTTAATCGGTATTGTCGGGTTTCGTCGCGAATCTTAGATTAGTCATAACTGCTTCGTTATAACCCATATTTTTGTGTTGTTTATATGTACGAAAACCTTGATACAATTCCTACCACTTTATTTAACCCAAATAATATTTTAGGAAATTTATATTTTGGCCTAAATTTGAGTGGTGTTACATTATATTGTCTCAAAATGTCGGGTTGTCACAGTAGCTTGGAATCGTTTAGTCACTCTTTGTTGTACAAATGGCGTTGGCAGTTTTTAAATAGCCCTAATCTTCTATGGGTGGATCTTATTAAAAGTTGTTCCGAGAGTGATGGAGGGTTCTACATGGCTTTACGGTCCAATTCAAAGAATGGAGTTTGGATGGGGATTGTTAATACGGTTTGGGATATGCATAATAAAGGCTTAATTCTTTTTTGACTCTATATGTAGGAAGTTGGGGAATGGTCATAGTATTAGGTTGTGGAATGATGTTTGGTGTGGTGACATTATGTTGAGAGCTAGATTTTCTAGGCTCTATGTTGTAGCTAGTGATGTTGATGCATTGGTTAGTGACTATTGGGATGGACAAGATTGGAGGTTTCAATGGGTTCGGAATTTTGATGGTGGGGTGTTGGTTGATCAAGCTTTGCAACTGAGGAATTTGCTGCAGTCGGTACATCTTTCAGCTAGAAGAGATTCTTGGCTTTGGTCATTTGGTTATGAAGATACGTTTTTGGTGAAAGAGACTCGTCTTCAATTGGATCGGGCTATTCTTCCTTCAGGTGGTTTGGCGACTAGATGGAATAGGTGGCTTCCTATTAAATTTATCATTTTTATTTAGAGAGTGGTGCTAATTAGAATTCCTACGAGAGATAATTTGGATAGAAGAGGGTTAGACATTGATTCGGTTTTGTGTCTGGTTTGTCAGCAGGCTCGGGAGGACATAAACCATTTGTTTTTTACTTGTTCGGTGGCTTTACAAATTTGGTTTAAGGTGGCGAAGTGGGTGGAGCTTCATATCCCTTCGTTTTTTTCTGTTGAAGAGCAGATGCAATGGGTTGATGGGTTGACGACGGTGCGCTCTAAAAGGTCAATTCTGGATTCGGTGTGCTCTACTTTGCTTTGGGTGTTGTGGACGTTTCGAAATGACATCGTGTTTGGGAATAAGAAGATGAAAAAGGAAATTTTGTTTGATTCCGTTGTTTCCTTTTCTTTTAATTGGTATCGTGCTAGGAATTGTAAGGCCAGTATAAGTTGGACCGAGTGGTTGAAAAACCCGGTCATTAACTAATTGTTTTGTTGTGGTTTTGCTAGTTTTTCGCTAGCTTTTAATTCATTATGCCGTTCAAAAAATAGTTTTTACATTGAGGTGGAAAGCAAACAAGTAATAAGTTATGTTGCTATCCATTTATGGATGAGAAAATTAATTTTTTTGTAAATCTACATCTATAGATCTTGGATCATAACATTACTACACATCACCCGTTGATTTATTGAGAAGATCTATAGCTTCTAGTACAAGAAAACCAAAAGTATCAAACACAAATGATACAAACACGTGTTGATTTTTGATGCACTTTTTCTTATGTTTTGTGACTTTGCATGATGTAACTTTTAAAGCAACTTGTCTCACACTAAAACCCCCATTCCTTAAATCTAGGGAAGGGGAAACCTTTGTAAGATCCACGAATATGTGTTTCCCTCTAACACATCCAAAAATTAAAACGTTGGTAGCGATGAGTGTTAACCTTCCTTCCAACTAGTCAATCAAATAGTTTACATGTGCTTTTTAACAAAAACTCGACACACTTAAATACATCAAAGAGAATATCCATAACCAAGGTTCTAAATGGCGTGAGGCGTGACGTGGCGGCAAGGCCAAGCCTTAAGCTTAACGAGTCATGGCGTTTTTCAAGGCGTGATGTAAGGCGACGATTTTGTATTAATTTAAAATTATATTACCACATAAATATAAATTTATATTAAATATAACAACTTTTTAGAAGTGTTGGATCAATAACTAATAACAAAAAGTTAACAAAAACCACAATACTTGTATCTCCGATTTGAAAAGACATAACAAAGAGAAAAAATTGTGTCTCAAACGAAAAAACACGCGCCATAACACGCCATAACGCGCCATGGCGCGCCATATCATGCCTTGCCACGCGTCACGCCTAACAGCAACGTTATGTAGCTTTTCGTAACGGTGAAGCCACGCCTCATGTCATGGCGCGCCTTTTAGAACACTGTCCATAACCATATTGTGTCAGTACTTAAAACCGATGAACTATCTACAATGTACGATATGTGCCCTCCAAGGAATCCAAACATGCCTTACGACAATTTGAGAATATGTCATCAACCGAAAATAGAGGAACCGTGAGACAACACATAAGGATAGTTTGCTAATTCCCCTGATGACACATGTTGGCGAAGACCATCTATAAGGATAATCAGGAGAAAATTGTGAGCATGTGGTGTGCAAGTTTATTAAAAATGACACTCGCCAATGCATTTTGGGCTGGGGGGGGGGGTCCTTATTAGTGAAACCATTAGAATCGAAGATTGGAATTGTATCGCGAAGATAAGCCAAAACACAAACATGTCATATACAAGTTTACTAAAAATGGCATTCGTCAATGCATTTTGGGCTTTAGGAGGAAGGGGTGGCCTTATTAATGCTTATTAATGAAACCATTAAATCGAAGATTGGAATCGTATCACGAAGATAAGTCAAAACACAAACATAATCAAAATCCATACAACATATATCATTGTCTCATAAGATGTAGTATTGTAACACATAAGATTTTACGAGTAAGACGACAAAGGCATGGATTTATGGTACTCTGTAAAACACATGTATAATAGCTTCGATGTTTAATCTTGAGTGTATTTGTTTTCTCTATGTGGGCAATAAAAATATACAAGTTAATACTATCGAATAAATAATTTACAAGCTATCACTTGGTCACTTATACACTTATCCCCATGTGCTTTGTAATTAATAGTCTTTCAACAATAAATACATTCATGAAAACAGATGAAATTTATTTATTTCACTCATTAAGTTTTCCGACCATAATATCGTTAGAAAAAAGCAATATCGTAGCGTAAGATCTTATATGTATAAGATGAAAAACAAAAACTATAACTTTTTGGTTTTTGGTTGTTTGCCAACAAGATACATCACCTTGGTTGGATGATAAAACAAGACAAAAAGAGAGATAAATGGTGTAAAGGACAAATAAATTTATGTTAATGTTGACCATTCTTAAGCTTATACTGTTCATTGGACCACATTAGTTAGTGCCTGGACCGGACTTTTCTATCAAGGTTTTTAAATTGAAGGGCTGTATTTGTATTTTACTTATAGTTAGTGCCATTATTATAAAATTTTCAAAGAAAGGAAGATGAAAATTGAAAATGGCCGAAGGGTATCACGAGGCTCTCCCCCCGCGATTGCGGTTTCGCGCGTTCTTTCTGTAAATTCCGAAAAAACCCTACTGTAAAAAAAGGACAATACAACCCCTCCTTTTAACTCATGGACTATGTTTCATTATTTTGTATTTCGTATTTACCTTCTTAATAAATAAAAATAAAAATAATTTTGTCATTTATTATTTTCTAATATATTATGTCATTTGTTTTTTTCTTATTATTTTCATTTTTTTTTTCATAATTTTATATTATGATTTTTTCATTTTATTATATTTCACATAATATTTAAATATAATAATAAATACATATTAATTTTATTAATAGACTTTTCTTCTATTTTTAAAGTTAATAAATTAAAACCTCATTAGTTTCCTTTATTTATTTATCTAAATTAGTTGTTTAAATTTAAAAGAAAAAAAATACTTTATTTTTAAATAATTCAATATTTTTTTCTCATTTTTTTACAATATCAAAGATTAAATGTTTAGAATCAAATATTTAATTTTTCTTTTAAATAAACTCATGTAATATATGTGTATCTTACCTAGTGTATATAACAAAAGGAATGTTGATTTATACAAGCTCTTTTATAAGAGTTGGGCAAAACGATTTTAATTATATGATTGGGGAGTTAAAAAAAATGAACATATTAAAAAAACTAATTGTTATTATTTTTTATTAAAAAACTCACCGTTATTAATTATTCTTATATAGGGAAAAGTTCAATAGAGAACCATAATTATGGGTTCTTCAAGGAACCAAATCTTTTTTTCAATTTCTAGAGTTTATTCTTTATCAAAAAAAAAATCTAAAAATATATAAATTCATATATTAACATTGTGAATGTGAAAAATATTTTTTGGATTCACCGTGTGAATCCGGATTCACCATGTGAATCCGGATTCACGTTGTGAATTTTCGAAGATTCACATTGTGAATTGGACGTAAAAAAAATCGAATTTTGTATCATTGGAAAAAGGATAAAAAGTTATGAATTTCTGTACTTTTAGGGTTTTTTTTTTTTTTTTTTTTTTTTTTTTTTTTTTTTTTGATAAAAGTAAGTTCTAAAAGTTGAAAAAAAGATTGGTTCCTTGGTTAATTATGCTTCTCTATTTAACCTCACCATATATATATATATATATATATATATATAATATATATATATAATATATATATATATATATATATATATATATATATTATTTTTATAAATAACATTCTATCAAAATAATTAATTAAAACGATGATTGTTTTAGAATATATCATTATAGAAGTTTTTTTTTAATTTAATTTAATAATTTTGATAATAAAAACTGATGGAATATATATATATATATATATATATATATATATATATATATATATATATATATATATATATATATAGAGAGAGAGAGAGAGAGAGAGAGAGAGAATCAATAAAAAATACATAAACCTAAAAAAACCCTAAAAATTTTAAAAATGTATAAAAAAAAATATTTTGAGATATTTGATATTTTTTTGACTTTACAAACATAAAAATCGCTACTTTTTTTATAAAATCGCTGAAAAAATTATTTTTTTTATAAATTTTATTTTCAACAAATTTGTTCCAAAACCTGGGATTTTTAGCCCTATAAAATTTAAAAAAAAAAAGATTTGATAGCTTAAAGTATTTTTTTCTATGTATTACTATTGTTTCTCTTGGTTTTAGGGTTTCCAAACCTTTATGCTTTTTCATGCATCGTTTTTTGCTCATTTTCATTTTTACAGAATACGATTCAATAAACATTCTGACAATATTCAAACATAATGAGAATAATAAAGAAAATCTATAATAACCTTATAGACGATTTCATTAGTGAGAATGTGTGATAATGACGATCGTTATGTAAGATTGAACGTATTCACATTAACAAATAACATATTTTTTTTTGTCATTCTCACGGAATAGCATTGTCCACACGTCCGTACAATAGATGTAAATTCACATTTGAACCCCCCCTCTCTCTCTCTCTCCTCTCTCTCTCTCTCTCTCTCTCTCTCTATATATATATATATATATATATATATATATATATATATATTGCCAAATACACGTTCATTGTTTCACAAAAACATCTATGCCTCATATTATCCTTTACCTATAATAAAGTATTGCATTTTTTAAAAATTTATTATGAGAACTAATTTTTTAAAGACAAAATTGCAAAATGGTCCCTGTGGTATGTATTTTTTGGGGTTTCAGTCTAAACTTCGACTTTTTTGGATTCATGGTTCTTTTGGCCTAGTTTATATGTAGAATTAGTCCCCCGACTTAACTTCCGTTAAGTTGTTGTTGTTAACAACCTCATGTGCCTCCCACATGAAGGTATATTTGTCTTTTCACTTTTAAAGGATCATTTTTGCATCTAAAAAAATATATATTTAAAAAAAATTAATACCTATTTATTTATTTTAATAATTAAAAAATAAAAGAGGTCTCTTTCTCTCTCTCTCTCATAAGCACTTAAGCCAAAACACACCACCCATCTTCTTCTTCAAGTTCATTAACCTACATCTAAATATCGGTGAAGAACTATGAATCATATCTCCTCCACCATACTTATGTCCCCTCTAAATCTCATCTTCCCCCTCATTTTTTTTCTTTCTCTGATGAGACCATCTTCTGCCTCTGGCCAAGCCTTCACTAGCGACGACATCGACTTCATCCTCTTCAATCCCCCACTGCATCTCCTCTACCCTACACCTTCACCATTTGAACTACATTTTCTTCCTCCTCCCTCTCCATCAGCCACCTGCGTCATCAAATATACCCATTATAACCTAATTGATTTGACATTTAATATGTGTGAAATTAAGAACATGATGGGGGTGCCCCTTTTTCTCAAGATCGATGCGCGTTCCCTTTTTCTCAAGGCCGATCCAACCATTTTCTCTTTCATTTTTCCCTATAATCACACAAAAAAAATCAATATCAGCCCCTTCCCTTTCAATCGACTTGCAGGTGTGTGTGTGTGTGTTCTCTCTAGTCGGCCCAATAACTCAATAAGAAGCAAGATAGATCTATTTGTTTTGAATTTGTAGGTCTGATTTAAGAGAAAAAAGAAAAATGAATAACGAGATGGGGGAGGGAACATGTGTTGGTTGTTTAGTGCTTCTTTCACGCAGGTATCAATAATCGTGGCTAGAAATAGAAATAATTGTTGTATTGAGGTGGTTGTGAAGATGATGGTTAGTTTAGGGATGTTGGTGGTCGAAATGGATCCTTGGTGGAGTTGTCTTTTATCCTCCAAAGGAACAAATTGAAGATGATTGTTAGATCATTCATCCCAGGTTCATCAATTATGTGTTATTTAGTTTTAAGTGTGTTTGTATGTGGTTTGATTTGTAGAAGGAATATGTAATGAAGGAGAGAGAGAGAGAGAGAGAGAGAGAGACCTCTTTTATTTTTTAGTTATTAAAACAAATAAATAGGTATTAATTTAAAAAAAAAGATATATTTTATTTAGATGCAAAAATGGTCCCTTAGAAGTGAAAAGACAAATATACCCTCATATGGGAGGCACATGAGGGGGTTAACAATAACAACTTAACGGAAGTTAAGTCGGGGGACCAATTCTACGTACAAACTAGGCCAAAAGGACCACGAATCCAAAAAAGTCAAGGTTTGGATTGAAACCCTAAAAAATGCATACCATAGGGACCATTTTTGCAATTTTGTCTTCTTTAAACGAAATAGGCAAAATATTTCATATTTTGACAAAAAAAAATTAACATTTTACTTGTAACAAGTCCGACCGATAAGGACGTGTTTGCATAGATCGTGTGTTGGTTACATAATTCGTAAAAGAAATAAAATATAGTTGCATCGGTTGTTAAAAAAAATAAATATGGTTGAATAAATAAGTATTTAGCTAATGTCATGTCATAATGTGATTCTCATGTGTTTTGCTTGTTATGCATGTACTGTTGTGTTGTTCTTATTGACTTTACACCGTTTGTCCCTTTTACAATTTGTCGGGTTCATATGCTTCTTTATGATGTATATACATTTTTGCTTTCACTAACTTACTTTTCTTTGTGATCCTCATTCTCATGTTATCGTTTTTTTCATATGTTAGAGGTCGTCTTTATGACATAATCACTTTTCCACTATAGAGGCAAGATTGTCAACGTCTACATCTCCATACCACATTCTAATGGGATTCTTGGGTCTGTTGTTGCATGTCATAATGTGATTGGTTCCCAATTACAATGTTGTATACATTGGTCCTAATGAAAACATTAATAAAAAAATACTATGATGCTTTGTGAAAGATTTCTTCTTGACAAGCTTTGAGACAAATTTTTTGTTATATTTAATAATCCCAGGGTCAAACAATCATATGTTTTACCTTCATGATTCTTACGTGTAACCTTTTACATTCGAATTTACCATTTCAATGAAAGGCAATACTTATAATATATATTTTTATCATCACAGTTCTCCATTTTCTTTGGCAATGATGACAATAAAGACCCCATAACCATTCTCCGCATAGGCGGTGTAACATTAATCATCAAGGTAATTTACATTTTGACCCTTAGTATGAGAAATGTTTGCAAGGTTGGTCCCTTGGCACTTAAATGAAAAACGTGGAGCTATGTGTGTACGTTGGGCGTACGTGGTCAATGTTCAAACCCTAATTTTTAGGGTTTGAGCCCTATTTAAGCATCATTAACTTCCAAGACCTTCTCCCCCCATCAGCCTCCATTGCCAACTTCGTCCATTTCAAACCCTAATCTCCATTTGTGGTGTTGTGAGCTCATTTTGGTGTTTGCTGTCCACTTTTGAAGGAAGGAAGCCATTGGAAAAGCAAGGATGGAAGTCCAAGCTTTGTAGACCTAAGTCTTACACTCCTTGAGCAACCTCTATAATGTATAAATCTCTGAACTTGTTGGTTATTTCATTAGATCTTGCTAGATGTGGAGTTTTGTGCTTATTAGTCCCACAATCTTGGTTTATTTGGGTAGGAGCTACTCTGGATCAAATGAGTTGTCCTTTTGGATGTTTTAGAATGTCTTGAGTTATAAAAATGGGATCTTGATTGCTCACATCCCTTCATGCATCCATTTTGGTGGCTTAGAACCTTAGGATATGTTAGGGTTTTGGTGTTGGGCTCTTAATATCCATGCAAGATTATAAAGTTGGAAACCTTATGATTTAAGATGTTATTTAGGACTAGATATGGGCTTTAGACGAAACGACTTAGTATATTAAGCACTTAATAAAGGAGAAAAGGTGGCAGTCGAGTACGATGGGCGTACTTGAGGGTACATTGTACGTACCTGGTTAGGACCTCGTAAGTTGGCCAAAAAAATACAATACGCGGGGCGTAATGGCTAAGTACGCTAGGCGTACTCAGCCTGAGTTGACTCAATTAAATTTTTGGCCTTTGAACTTGA
This sequence comes from Lactuca serriola, assembly GCF_051521515.1. Taxonomy (NCBI): domain Eukaryota; kingdom Viridiplantae; phylum Streptophyta; class Magnoliopsida; order Asterales; family Asteraceae; genus Lactuca; species Lactuca serriola. Next base: position 5,343,146 of record NC_136413.1, read on the forward strand.
ACGGAATTTTGACCAAGTTTGACCTAAGGGTATTTTGGGTATTTTGAGTTGTGACTTGAGTCTAGGTCACTGTTTTCTATATAGGTGAACCGTAGAGTTAACAGTTGGAGCAACGTTCTTTTCGGCTATCTTTTCAGACTGTGAGGTGAGTTTTTCTCACTGTACTTGTAGGTCGAAGGCACCAATGTCGTCCTAGTAGATTGTGTATTATGGTTTAGATTGTTGCTATATTGTAGTGAACTGTTAAGATCTTCATGATGATCCGGTTGTTGTTATGTGGTTTTTTGCTTTACATGTTGACATAGTGTGGTTGGGTTGAGACTGTACTGCTTTGTGCTACCGGTCAAAAACCTGGGAAATCCAACCAAAAGGTTGTAGGACGGTGGCAATCTAATTGTAAGGTTGTGGGCCAAAATAGGGAAATCCAACCGTGAGGTTGTGGGCCGGGGCAATCCAACCGGAAAGTTGTGGCCCAGGGGTAATCCAACTGGGAGGTTATGGACCCACTATGTATTATTTGTATACGTTATGTTGTGTGGTAATTGGGGGAAACTCACTAAGCTTTAGCTTACAGTTTAGTTTATTTTTTCAGGTACCTCAGATGATCGGGGAAAAGCAAAGGCGTGGGCGTACACATCCTTCGGTGATATGTTTGGGAGATTTTGTTACATTATGATTATGGGATATTTGTATTTGATAATTGGTTTTGTCTTCGGGGTTGTTTGAAAACAATGATTTTTCCTTAATTTAAAATGAAAAATATTATCATTATTTTTGGGATGTTACAAGTTGGTATCGATGCCCTAGTTTGAGAGAATTGGACGAGCATTCATGTGACTCCAGACTCAAACTGAGGATCTGTAAGATTTTTCAGAATGGTTTTCAAAATTCTTTTCAATAATATCTAAGGAAGGATGAGATGTGTACGATCAACCGGATCAACAAAGTGTACCCCAACTTACCACATTGTTATTTGTTTATGATTTTTATGATAGAACTATATGCTAGTGATATGCTAAGGATATTCAGAAAATGCATGCTAGAACTGCCTGATGTATGATGCCTAATAGCCTAGGAGAACTTCTTGTATGATATATGAAACTGACATCATTATTGCAGTTGCTTAATGTGTGTATCATGGTTGTGCATAACTAATATTTTATAACATGAGAATGTTTGGTTTAGCCTTATTTTTTTCCTTGCCTGATTGTGGGCTTAGGGTAGAATCAAGTATTCGATTGTCTATGGAATCTAGTGTTATGTATGATTAGCATGCACGAGTGACTACAAGGTTGGTGGAAGTTTCATGAGTGAGTCTGTGAGGAGTCGATTGGATGAGGAATGATTAGCCGTTCTCAAGAGACAGTGAGTATAGGGTGAATGTGTATCCTAGTTGCGATTTTTTTAGGGTAGTTTGTGATAATTTTTTGAGACAAATACATGTAGGTGTGGAAGGTAGTATGGGCCCATACTACTGGAAGCATGAGACCCGTACGCGTAACAAGGAAGTCACAAACACCGAGGGTTTTGACTCTTTGTGATGGTTGTAATGGTATAATTGTGGCAATTCTGATATATTTATTGGTTTATTTTTAGTATGGTGTTCATGAGAGGATCTGGTTTTGGATATGGACCGGGTGGCCAAGATAGGCCAGGGTTAACTGATGATCAGATACAAGAGTTAATTGCCATTAAAGTGGATGATGCTTTCCGGAGTTCCATTTCGGAGTTGTTTAATTCTATCAAGACCACTGTGATCGAGCCATTCGATGATCACTTTGTTGCCCTCACTGATACTGTTGCTGCTATAGCCACCATAGTCGTTGTTGTTTCAGGAGGCCGAGGAGGAGGTATATTTTAGTACTGGGACTTCAACAACATGAATCCCCCTGAGTTTGACGGGGTCAAGGACCCAATTTGGCTATGAGATGGATTTTGGATGTGAAGGACTATTTTTTCACCTGCTTCTATCCAGAGGACTGGAAGGTTAGGTGTGCCCTGAACCTCCTTTGGCTGAGCGCAAAGGACTGGTGGAACCTAGTGACGGGTTCCTACACTCCTGAGAAGAGGAATGTTGTTACTTGGGAGCAGTTCTCATATATTTTTCTCACGAGGTGTGTTCCCCTGGTGGATAGGGAGAGATTGGCTCAGGAGTACTTGGATTTGAGACAGACGACGAAGTTGGTGACAGAAATCACCAAGATGTTCACTGAGATGGATTTTTCTATCCCAAGTTTGCTGCTTCGAAGTAGGCTTAGATGACGTGGTACTTGAACATACTCAAGACAGATATTCAGCAGTTTGTATCTATAGTACCTTCACCGAGCTTCAAGATGTCGCGAGGAGGCGAGAGATTGAGATAGAGATCTAGACAAAGGAGCAACATCAGGCTCTAGTTCATTCCCATCCTGCAACGAAGCGGTTGAAGCTCACGAATTCACGATATGGGTTGTACTTGTGGCAAGTACGCCAAGGTTCATGAGGGTGCTTGTCCATTTTCTCCTAGATGCCACAAATTTGGCAGGGAGGGTCACATAGCCAGGGATTATCGCCACCAACTGTTGGATTAGTGTCTAAATCCATAACTATTTTTGTATGCACTTGACCCGATGGTGCATGGTCCTTTTGGGTTGCCTTCACCAAAGCAACTTGATAGGATGAATTATGGACAGAGAGGATTAATTATGATTTATTAATATATTATGAGAATAATATATCAAAGGAGAAATCATAATGTTTAATTAATATTAGTCAAGAATTAATAAGAATTAAGTTTGTGGCTAAAAGACATTAATTAAACTTAAGGGACTAGAACTGTCAATTGTATGATAGTTGAATATTGAGCTAATGGACTCTATATTAGAGGGGTGGACGAATTCTATGGGGAAACCCATTAGAAATCGTCCTAGGCCTCTAAGGAGGGAGTCAATGGGTTGCTTAGGGCTTAAGCATCCAAATTAGGGTTTCCTTGTTAGATAACCCTAATAGCCTCACTATTTAAAGAACCCTTGAGACTCAAAAAGGTGGTGAACTTGTTCCTTAGGGTTTTCACACGTTTTGGGCAGCCTCCTCTCTCCTTGTTCTTCATCCTCTTGCTCTTGGTGTTTGTTGATAGGTTTTATGCATAAGAAAAATTCCTATGTGCTCATACAAACCCTAATGCTTGGATCTAGGTTTCTCTATTGAACATGATTTGATTCCAAGACTTAGAAACCCTAATCTAGCATACCAATAACAAAAATAACATATAGAATCAGATCTAGATGTTTACCTCTTCAATTGTTGGCTTAGATCTTCTCTTGAGCTTAGAGTCACAAATGCAACTCCTCTAATGGTTCACAAACCCCACAAGCAAGAAGGCAATATGAGAGAGGGAGAGAGAGGCTAGAAATTGGCCTAGGGTTCTCTTAGAATCAAGTGGTAGCCGAATTCAATGCCCTAGGGGTCATATTTATACTTACAGGTTACTAGGGTTTCAGTCTAAACCCTAATGGACAACTTAGCCACCAAGCAGCCCAAGGAACCTTCTGGAATAAGGCCTTGGACGAAAATATGATGGATATCCATCATAATTTCGTTCCCCCTTAAGCCCATTAGGTTTCCTTAACCCAAAACTCAACTATCATACATTTGACAGTTTATACCCCTTTATTCAGTTAATCTCTTTTGATCGCCAAATTAATTCCTAATTAATTTATGACCAATACTAATTAAATAAATATGATTTCTCCTTTAATATATTATTCTTATAATATATTAATAAATCATAATACTCTCTCTTTCTCCTTAAATTACCTTGTCAAGTTGCTTTGGAGAAGGCGACCCAAAAGGACATTGCACAACCGGGTCAAGTACATACCAAATATAGTTACGGGCTTAGACACTATTCCAACAGTCTCCCACTTAGATAAGTCTAGTAACTATATCTCACATATGACTTCAGAAACCGATTAGCAATCGTAGCTCTTATACTTTGCTGTCAACTCTGATCAACTTGTCCTTTAGATAAGGGATCATATAATCCTCTGTTCTGGATATCATGCTGATAATGCTTATTATCCAGCAGGAGTTCCTTGATTTTCGATTTGTTTGACATAGAATTTAGTTGAACACATCAACTTCATTCTGATCGGGCCCGACATATAAGTCAAACCAAATCATCAAGTGGACAATATCTCACTTTTATTCTCATAGAATAAAAGGAACAGATCAACTTCGACTCATATGCATCCATTATTTACTTATTGAATTATACATAATAATGCATTTTATAACATCAAGTTACTGATGCGTTTACACATTATCAATGCATAACCAACCAGCAAACAACAATCATATCTCTAAGTTTTAAGACTATATGATGTTATCGCTTTGCGATCACTTAAGGTAAAATACCACGAAGTGATACAACAAACTTGGGTTTATTCCAATGCTCAACTCATATTCATAAGCACTCATGAAATTTGCAGCAAACCTTTGCTATGTCCAAAACCTTTTAGACAATCTACAAACAATTCATGACAGTCTTGATTCATATCTACTTCCAAAATATGATCGACCGTGGACCTTTTTAAATAATCCTATCATTCAGGAAGTCAAAACATGCAAAATGGAAATAATAGATAAACAACCAACACAAGATAGTAGCTTTACTCATAAATAACACATTTTATTTATTCATCGAATGTCAAGTACAAACTATCTATCACACATTTCCTATCTAATCCAAACTTATATCATCCTTCAGCCTAATGCTCCTAGCGTGCTTGACCCTACTCAGTCCCTTCGTAAGGGGATCTGTTGGGTTTTCTTTTGATGATACCCCCTTCACAACGAGGAGTCCCTCTTCTACCCGATGTCTGATAAAATGGTATTTTCTGTCAATATGTCGAGATCTACCATGATCTCTTGGTTCCTTGGTCAAGGAAACCGCTCCTTCATTATCACAGAAAATTTCCATCGGCTCTTTTATGGATGGCACAACTCCAAGGTCTCCAATGAAGTTCTTCAACCATATAGCCTCCTTTGACGCTTCGCTCGCTGCAATATACTCTTATTCGCACGTTGAATCAACTACGGTCTCTTGCTTGGAACTTTTCCAAGTCACTGCTCCTCCATTTAGGGTAAAGACCCAGCCCGACTGCGATCGGAAGTTGTCCCGATCCGTCTGAAAACTAGCGTCACTGTACCCTCGTACCCTTAAGTCATCACTCCCACCGAGGACTAGAAACCATTCCTTGGTCCTCCGAAGGTACTTAAGAATATTCTTAACTGCAATCCAATGAGCTCTACCAGGATTCCCTTGATATCTGCTGACCATGCTCAAAGCGAAGGCCACATCAGGGCGAGTACAAGTCATAGCGTACATGATAGAGCCTACTGCAGAAGCGTAAGGTACTCGGCTCATATCAGCTATCTCTGCCTCTGTACTCGGGCTCTGAGTCTTACTCAGCTTGGTATTGCTTTGGATTGGCAACTCCCATTTCTTGGAATTTTCCATACTAAAAAGCTTTAGTACCTTTTCCAAGTATGTATCCTGACTGAGTCCTATCAGTCTCTTTTCCCTGTTTCTTACTATTCTTATCCCCAGAATATAAGCAGCCTCTCCGAGGTCCTTCATAGCGAAACATTTCCCAAGCCAGGATTTGACCTCCTTCAAGGTTGGGACATCGTTTCCTATGAGTAGTATGTCGTCGACATAAAATACGAGGAAGCTCACTATACTCCCACTGGCTTTGACATACACACAAGATTCATCTTCGCTTCGCAGAAAGCCAAACTCTTTAACCTTCTCGTCAAAACAAAGATTCCATCTGCGAGACGCTTGTTTCAATCCATAAATAGATTTCTCAAGCTTGCATACTCTATTTGGATGCTTCGCATCGACAAAACCCTCTGGTTGATTCATGTAGACATCCTCAGCCAACTTTCCATTAAGGAAAGCGGTTTTCACGTCCATCTGCCATATTTCATAATCATGAAATGCAGCTATGGCAAACATCACCCTAATAGACTTTATCTTCGCAACTGGTGAGAAGGTCTCATCATAGTCAACTCCGGGAGTTTGAGTAAAGCCCTTCACAACCAATCGCGCTTTATAAGTATGCACTTTCCCATCCATGTCCGTCTTCTTCTTGAAGATCCACTTGCACCTGACTGTCTTACGACCCGGTACATTATCAACCAAATTCCAAACTTGGTTGTCGTACATGGACTGAATCTCACTGTCCATCGCCTCTTTCCATTTCACAGAATCTGGGCCTGCCATGGCTTCCTTATAGTTGCTAGGTTCATCCAAATTTACTAGTGTACTATCACTAATAAATGTATCCCCTTCAGTAGTAATATGAAAACCATAAAACTGGGGTGGAACACTAGCCCTAGTGGAACGTCGAAGAGGTAAGGACTCGTCAACAGGAGTTTCCTCCTCAAGTTGAGTGCCAGTGTCAGAGGTTCCTTCATCGTTTTGATCTTGAATCTCTTCAAGTTCAATTTGCCTCCCACTGTCTTCTTGGCTTATCAATTCCCTTTCTTGGAAAACTCCTCTTCTAACAACGAAGACAACATTGTCACTCGGTCTATAGACAAGGTAGCCAAAAGACTTCTGCGGATAGCCGATGAAATAACACTTCTCACTACGAGGTTCTAGCTTGTCGTGAGTCTCTTGTCTTACAAAAGCCTTGCAACCCCAAACCTTGATATGTGCTAACGAGGGAGCCTTCCCTGTCCACATCTCGTGAGGAGTCTTGGAAACCTTCTTGGTGGGAACTAAGTTAAGTATGTGGGCGACAGTCTCTAAGGCATACCCCCAGAAAGCTATTGGTAACGAAGTTCGACTCATCATAGAACGAACCATGTCCAACAAGGTCCGATTACGTCTCTCAGCCACACCATTCAATTGTGGCGTCCTCGGAGGCGTCAATTGCGAAACGATTCCGCATTCTTTTAGATAGTCGTGAAACTCAAGACTTAGGTACTCTCCTCCTCGGTCTGACCGAAGCATCTTGATTTTCCTGCCCAACTGATTCTCCACTTCATTCTTAAACTCTTTGAAATTTTCAAAGGTTCCTGACTTTTGTTTAATTAAGTAGATATATCCATATCTGCTATAATCATCTGTAAAAGTCACGTAGAAGTGGCAAGCATCCCTTGTGGTGGATCTAAAGGGACCACATACATCGGTGTGTATGAGATCCAATAAACCCTCACCCCTTACACAAGTGCCAGTGAAGGGTGACTTGGTCATCTTCCCAAGTAAACAAGATTCACACGTGTCATCGTCCCTAAGGTCGAATGACTCCAACACTCCATCCTTTTGGAGTTGGGCTATGCGTTTCTTGTTGACATGGCCAAGGCGACAATGCCACAAGCATGCTTTGTCTAGACTAGTATACGAATCAATATTCAAAACATTATTTCCTAAATTATCAACAATCATCACAGATTCATAAATCCCATTACAAGGTAATGCATTGAAATAAAAGACACCATTCAAATAAACATTAATAGAACCATTACTATTATCAAAAGAATATCTGAAACCTTGTCTAAACAACCCGTGAAATGAAATAATGTTTCTTGCCATATCTGGCGAATAACAACAATTTTCTAAATCTATCCCTAACCCATTACTTAACACTAAAGAATAAACACCGACTTTGGTCACAGGCGACGATCTTCTATTTCCCATAATCAGGTTCATCTTCCCATGTTCCATCTTTCTACTTCTTTTTAGGCCCTGCATATCAGAACAAATGTGGTAACCACACCCTGTATCAAGAACCCATGAAGTAGCAAATGATGAGTTATTAGATTTAATAGAATACATACCTGCAAAGGTGGGCTTAATCTTCCCATCTCTTATGTCCTGCAGATATTGTGGGCAGCTTCGCTTCCAGTGGCCCTTTTGGTGGCAATAGAAGCACTCTGCTTCTTTAGGATCGGAAGAGGGCTTATCAAGGCCAACTTTGGTCCCACTTGAGGATGAACCATCACGGGGTTTCCCCTTATGGTGGCTCTTACATGGAGCCTTCTTCTTTTTGCCCTTTCCTTGACCTATCGCCATCACAGGAGCGGCCACAGCAGGGGACGGTGCAACGGATTTGTCTTTGAGGTTGCTCTCAGCAGTCCTCAAGAGTCCTTGGAGCTTGCTCAAGGAGACCTCCTCTTTGTTCATATGGTAGGTCATCCTAAACTGATTGTAGCAGGAGGGCAAGGAGTGGAGGATTATGTCAATAGACAAATCCTCATCAAACTTAACATTCAGTTTGAGAAGATGATCAACATACCTCTGCATTTTCTGCAAATGAGAGGTTAGGGATTCTCCACTCCCCATCTTAGTGGTGATCATGTTAGTAATGATCTCATAGCGCTCTTGCCTCGCGCTCTGGTGATACCTGTCCAGCAAATCCTGATGCATTTCATACGAATACATGTCCTCATAGGACTTTTGGAGTTCGAGGTTCATGGTGGCCAGCATGATGCAGTGAACTTTCGTGGCATCACGCTCATGGGCCTCAAAGGCGGCCAATTCCTCAGGAGTAGCAACATCTGGGATGATCTTCTCAAGCTTATCATCGAGGACATATTCTTTGTCCTCGTAGCGTGTGATCATGCGAATATACCTCATCCACTCGTTGAAATTTGAACCATCAAATGTCACTTTCTGACACAAGTTCATCAACGAGAATGACCCAGAAGCATTGTTGTTGTTGTTGTTGTTTGCAGACATCTGAAAAAAAAAGGAACAAAGTTTGATTAGAAATGAATCCCTAATTAAACACCCAAATGAGAAATTAGGGCTAGGATCCAACAACATTATTTACAACTTAGAAAGGGATGTCGTACTCTAAAAGTAAATAATTTGAAGGTAAGTGAATGATGATTCACTAATTCTCATCATGAAAAACGAAAAAGGCAATTTAGGTTTTAAATGTATTGAAAACTCCTAGATCTTTGAGATTCATTGAACTTTTCAATGGCATGTTTAAATCTCGATATGCATTTCAAATTTGCGACTGGGATACCGAGGATCGCAAACAAATTTGTGAATAACCATGTGAACCAACGTGGTGCACTCAATGTCTCTACCACCTAATCAATGTGCCGGTAAACCACACACGCTCCATTGATCTATGACAAGCATCGAGTCACCCTTCGCTACCAATGTCATCCCCAAATTGATGTGCCGGTTAACCACACGCGCTCCATCAACGTTTGACAAGGGTACGAAGTGTAATTCCATGTATTAGCATCATTTTCACATTTTACCCTAAAGTAACTAGGAATGGGAATTTATAAAACATGTAGTTACTTTATATTTAACATTATACTTTTAATGAGGAGAGGGTTACCCTATCCTACTCGTTCGTCTAACGACCCTCCACCATTCAAGCAAGCGGTAGGTGTGAGTGTACACCTATTAAGCGCCATTTTATAGGCAACAACCTTATACCCACCTTATACACCGGCTTCGTGAATGAGGCCTACTAACGGTAAGACTAGCATTTTAAGTTATATATATATATATATATATATATATATATATATATTAATTAATTAAACTTGTAATAATATATAATAGTATAGGGTTGAATTTTAAACTTGTAAAATTCTACGGGTTTGAAATTTAAATTACTCAAAATTAAACCTTTAATCATAAATTCAAATTTCAAAACTTGAGGGCAAGTTTTTGAACTTTTCAAAATACAAGGGATCAAATAACAAATAATTCAAATTAACCAATTAATTTCATAATCATCTTTATTTGACCTAATCTTATTTTAGTAATTAGATAATCACCAAATAACTTTAAATAATCCATATTTATAATATAAACAACTAATATTTAAAAGATTTTAAATTATCTATTGTTTTGGCAAGGATAATCACTTAATTAAGATAAAATTCGGATTTTAACTTCATAAAACAATTTAAGCATCAAATCCAAGTCAAAACAGTAGCTAAAACCCGAAATATCCTCTGCCTGACGAACTGACTCGCCGAGTAGGGGCCAACTCGCCGAGTCCAGATACTAACTCGCCGAGTTGAGTCGGGTAGGGGCCAAAAACTCAATTTTCAGCAAATAAAACAGTTAAGCATCATATACAACTGAAACCAATCAAATCTCTGATACCACTGATAGGTTTTATTCATAAGAAACATTCTTATGTGCTCATACAAACCCTAATGCTTGGATCTAGGTTTCTCTATTGAACATGCTTTGATTCCAAGACTTAGAAACCCTAATCTAGCATACCAATAACAAAAATAACATATAGAATCAGATCTAGATGTTTACCTCTTCAATTGTTGGCTTAGATCTTCTCTTGAGCTTAGAGTCACAAATGCAACTCCTCTAATGGTTCACAAACCCCACAAGCAAGAAGGCAATATGAGAGAGGGAGAGAGAGGCTAGAAATCGGCCTAGGGTTCTCTTAGAATCAAGTGGTAGCCGAATTCAATGCCCTAGGGGTCATATTTATACTTACAGGTTACTAGGGTTTCAGTATAAACCCTAATGGACAGCTTAGCCACCAAGCAACCCAAGGAACCTTCTGGAATAAGACCTTGGACGAAAATATGATGGATATCCATCATAATTTCGTTCCCCCTTAAGCCCATTAGGTTTCCTTAACCCAAAACTCAACTATCATACATTTGACAGTTTATAACCCTTTATTCAATTAATCTCTTTTGATCACCAAATTAATTCCCAATTAATTTATGACCAATACTAATTAAATCAATATGATTTCTCCTTTAATATATTATTCTTATAATATATTAATAAATCATAATACTCTCTCTTTCTCCTTAAATTACCTTGTCAAGTTGCTTGGGAGAAGGCAACCCAAAAGGACCATGCACAACTGGGTCAAGTACATACCAAATATAGTTACGGGCTTAGACACTATTCCAACATTTGTGAACTATTAGAGGAGTGACATTTGTTACTCTAAGCTTTCTAAAGTCATTACAAGGAGGATTTGAGATTGTTATTGCTACATAACAATCAAGGTAAGATCTAAATCCCATTCATAAGTTAATTTGATTAATTGTATGCTAGATCTAGGGTTTAAAGTCTTGGATGAATTGCATGTACAATATAGAAACCTAGATCCAAGCATTAGGGTTTGCATGAGCACATAGGATGTCCTTATGGCTAAAACCCATCAGCAACATCTACCGCCGAGCTCCCGAATTTGTTACCAGTGCGAGAAAGTAGCCCATATGAAGGCCCAATGTCCCTTTCTAATTTAATAAATTATACTTTTAATTTAATTAAATGTAAACCAAAACTTTATGGGTTGATTAAGTCTCTTTTAATTATACACCTTAATTAACTAATAAAACCATAAGGGCGTGATTTGAACTTTTCAAAACAATACTAGGGTTTTAGAATTTAACATTTTTAAATTAAACTTTTAATCAACTTTTAAATTCCAAAACTTGAGGACAAGTTTTGAAACATTTCAAAACATTAGGGTTTAACTTATTTAAATTTCAAAACCAAAACTTTTAAGTTTTAATTTAAACTATAAAACCTAAAGGGATTAATTTGAAACTTTTCCAAACTTTGTCAAGAATATTCTAGATCACATAATTCAAATAAGGCAATTAACAATTAATTGGTGGTTATCTAATTATATCTAGTTCAAATTCTTGCAAGATAATGATCAAATAATTCATATAATTTAACATTTATCAAATAAGGTAACAATTATCTAATTAGATGACCAAAATCTTTTATTTTGACAAAGATAATCATAAGGAATCAATAAAATTCGAATTTTATTAATTTTAAACAATTATGGCAATTATCCTAAGTCAAAATAGGTAAAAATCCCGAAAATCCGCCTGACTGACAGCTAAACTCGCCAAGTCCCCTTATGGACTCGCCGAGTTCACCCTACTCGACGAGTTTGTCAGGCAGATGGCCAAAAACTCGATCTTGCAACATGAATAAATGTACTAGGTATCAATACAATAGAAACCAATCAAGTCTCTGATACCACTGTTGGGTTTTAGCCATAAGAACATCTTATGTGCTCATGCAAACCCTAATGCTTGGATCTAGGTTTCTCTATTGTACATGCAATTCATCCAAGACTTTGAACCCTAGTTCTAGCATACAATTAATCATATTAACATGTGAAAGGGTTTTTAGATCTTACCTTGATTGTTATGTAGTAATAACAATCTCAAATCCTCCTTGTAATGACTTTAGAAAGCTTAGAGTCACAAGTGTCACTCCTCTAATGGTTCACAAACACCAAGAGCAAGAGGATGAAGAATAAGGAGAGAGGAGGCTGCCCAAGAACGTCCAAAACCCTAAAGGAACTCTTGGCCACGTTTTTGGGGCTTAAGGGTACTATATATACATGTAGGCCATTAGGGTTTTCAACTAGGAAACCCTAATTTGACTGCTTAAGCCCTAACCAGCCCATGGACCCTTTTAGAATATCCCTTGGACGATTTCTAATGGGTTTCCCCAAAGAATTCGTCTAACCTATTATTCCAAGGTAATCTATAGCCCAAATGCAATTATCTTATAATTACAGTTCCAGTCCCTTAAGTTTAATTAATCTCTTTTAGTCACAAAATTAATTATCAATTAATTCTTGACTAATATTAATTAAACAATATGATTTCACCTTTAATATATTATTCTCATAAATATTAATAAATCTTAATTAATCCTTTCTCTTCATAATTCATCCTATCAAGTTGCTTTGGTGAAGGCAACCCAAAAGGACCATGCACCATCGGGTTAAGTACATACCAAAATAGTTATGGACTTAGACACTAATCCAACATATATAACATTAAAAGTCTAATATTATATATGTATGAGTAAAGTGTCCAGTCTTACCGTTAGTAGCCCTCATTCATGAAGCTGTTCTATAAGGGGTGTTTAAGGAAATTTCCTATAAAATGACGATTGAATGGGTATCCACTCTTACCCACCGCACTCTTGACTAGTGGAGGGTCGTTAGCCGAACGGGTAGGATAGGACAGAAACCTTCCATTATAAGTATAATGAAGTACAAAAGTAACTAAACGCTTTTACAAATTCCCAATCTTAGTTAGTTTAGGCAAAAGTGAATTGATGCAATTCCATGAAATTACACTTTGTACCCTTGCGAAGACATTCGTGGAGCGTGTGTGGTTAACCGACACACTAAATGGGTCTAAACAAAGGTAGCAAAGGGTGACTGAATGTTTGTCATAGTTCGGTGGAGCGTGTGTGGTTAACCGGCACATCGAATAGGTGACTGTAACATGTGAGGGCACCATGTAAGTTTGCATGGTTATTCACACCCACTTTGTGATCCTCGGCATCCCAGTCACAAACTAGAGGGGCATATCGAGATTTAAACATGCCATTGAAATGGTCAATGAATCTCAAAAGATCTAGGAATTTTCAATAGATTTAAAACTTAAATTTCTTCTTCGTTTTTCATGGTGGAAATTGGTAAATCGTCATTTACCTACCTTCAAATATTCTGCAACTAGATTACGACATCCCTTTTCTAGGTTGTACCGTATTGTGTTGGGTCCTAGCCTTAATATCTCATTTGGGTGATTTATTAAGGACTCAATCAATCAACTAACTTGAATTTGTTTTCTCCCATTTTGTAGATGTCAAAGTATGACAATTATGGTATTACCAAATCACGTGGAACAAGCTTTCCACATGAAGATGATGTTCCATGATTCGATCGAGGAACAAGAGATCATGCTTCACTTCCTCCACCACCTCCTATTATTCTTCCTAACCCACAAGTTCAAAAGATTGAAAAGTTCAAACTCACTCATGCCCTTTTGGCAATTAAACATGAAGAAGGAAAGTCAGTGTGTGCACACATCCTAGAGATGAAGTCACACATTGATAGATTAAGAATGTTGGGATCTGTTGTCTGTGAGCAGCTAGCTGTTGACTGGGTTCTTCAGTCACTTCCTGACTCATATAGTGAGTTTGTAAGAGAGTACTATATGATGAACCACGACGTAACCCTCATTGATCTCACCTATATGCTTATTAATGCTGAACCAACAATGATTTGGCGCACTGGAAATGCAAAGTTGATTGGTGGATCGACCTTCCAGACCTCTATGGATATAGGCAATGGCAACGAAAGGCATGCCATGATCGAAAAGTTTGATCATAAGAGAAAGGCAAAGTCAGAAGTAGTTCTGTTTGCTGTTCCAAAAGAGTCAATTTGCTTTTATTGCCAAGAGAAGGGGCATTGGAGACGAAGGTGCCCTATTTATCTAAGAGATCTAAGAGATGGGAGAGTCAAAACGTATGGCTCTGCTTTAGGTAAAATCCATTAACTAACTCTTTTAAGTTCCTATTCTAGATTCTTAATACATAATGTGATAAGATTACAATTGATTTTTTGTAGGATCGAAGAAAAGAGAGGAAGCTTAAGGGAAGAAGTGAGCGAAATCTAATCGTGAAGAAATGGATTTCGATCGCATTACTAGAAGATTAGAATCTTGAGCTACTACTTAGAGTTATAATAGATTGGTAAGAAATATGTATTAGCATAGTTTTTCAATGAATTGCATTGTAAGGACAAATTTTTCCGCAATAAAATAAATTTTGATTTTATATTATTTATTTATCCTTGCAATGGCATGTACGAAAAATTGATGTTTGAATGTTTCTATTATTAGCAATAATGGTTTTGATTCTTAATAATGTTATTTGTGGAAATGTCGATAATTTACCAAATAGGGAGAGTTTCTCATCGCCCAAGTTTCAATTGGATAGAAACTTGGAATCATACAACGAATATTGCATGATGAATGAGAAATTTCATATTTGGAAATTAGACTAATTCGTTGACAAAGTGTCAAGTGAAGGACTAGGAGATCGAGAAAACAAAGTTATGTGTTGATCAAGTCCACCACAAAGGTAACAAAGATATTCGTCATGATTTACTAAAAGTTTAGTAAATATGATTATACTTATAAGATTAAGTGTAATTCTGAATTGATTGAAAAGGTTTAAATCAATAGCAGAACGAATAAGAAGAATCAAGTAGGCAGAAAGATAAAAGTTTCTCTATTCTAAGAAGAAGTGAGAGTACCTTTTATTATGTTTTATGATAAGTCTTAATGATTAAGAACCATATCTCAATTGATCCTCTAAATGAGTCTTAGTACAATTGTATGTCTGAGAAGAGGAATCAAGAATTGAAGAAATGGTTAAATCAAGAAGTCAATCATACTTCGTTCCAAAAACAAGTCTTAGAGTTAAGATTGTGACATTGAGTGACAAGTCTTAAGAAGGTTTATAACATTCATCAAATGTGGAAAGTTGTGATGTCTTGGATAAGACAAAGACCAACTAGGACCAATTTTATGAAGTGTTTTGTCTGGATAAAAGCTGTGCTAACTCTTGAATATTTGTTTGTCAATAAATGTTTATTGACAAAAGAATATTATATGTCAAGGAGTCAGTGGGAGTCTCAATGGTCTTGAATGGTTTCAAGAACAAATCAAGAATAAACCTTATCGATCATCACTAGCACACGAGTTAAGGTTTACAACCTATCGTGTTGACACTATCTTGTTTCTGTGCGATTCCAATTGAGTTAATTATGCATGTGAGTTCTTTGATTTCTCATTTGAATGCATAAAAGGAAAGGACCTTAATCAATGAAAAGTACATTGATAAGAAAGGATGATCTGCTTAACTACTTGGAAGACATGGTGGGCAGCCGCGTTACCATAAGGCAAGAAATCAAGATTGAGAAGGTTCGGTCCATATGAGTTTGGGTTTGTCGCAAACTTTGGTTTTGACAAATTCGCATGGATAGGAACACATACACCATTAAAAATCTAAGTGTCATAAGATTCCCTCCTTCATGAAAATGACTGTGAGGAAATGCTTTCACTAAGAGAGATTTTAAGAAGATAGTGATTGTGAAAATTGTATTCTCAAATTCGATTATGGTTACGGTATCCCTTTCCATGATTCGAATTGTAAGATTTGGCAATTAGTCTGAATTGTTTAGACACACATATGAACTATCTAAGGCAAAGGTGTATAATTTTGAGAAGCTTGATAAAGGATTATCAAAGCATTAGAAATATGAACTTAAGAAATTCAATAGGAATTGTTTTCTGGAAGTTAAGCTGTTTCTAAATAAATGTCAAAGCTAGTGGGAGCATAAGAGTTATGCTTATGTGATAATAATTATCATATTAGGAGCATCAATGTTGTGCTTGTATGATTATTATGGCAAGTATTGCAAGTTAGCAATATTAATTATAGAAAACAAGAGTTACACTTTGCAAAGTTGTAATGGTTGAATAGTTGTTTTGCTATAATTAAGGGAGAGAATATTATGCTTCATTTCAAATCTAAAGGCTTAGGTTGTGGAATGTTAATAAATTTAGTCAAGGATACATAGTGCGTTCTCAAGTTTCAATTATGATTATGGCATCAATCTTCATAGTTCGAATTGTGAGAACGTGACACATAAAATATTATGGCAGAAGATTGATAAAGTATCATATCTTTATGTAAGACATTATACATCATGTCCTATACGCTTCGGGTAAAGGATCGATTGCAAATGCTACAATATTTGACCATTCTAAAATTTTCCAAATGTCTAGCGCATTAAGAGGGAAAAAGGACAAGAATCGATTTTGACTAAGATAATTAAACAACAATCAAAGGACGATCCAAAGCTCGCTGAGGATTGGTCGCTTGTGAGTAGTTGGAAGTATGATATTGGATGGACCATATCAACAGTATTATGAATAGATAAGAATCTATTAAGAATGAGTTGTCATATGGCAAATATGGAAATGTTTCCATATTGGGAGTTGGATATTAAGAATCTATGTCTAGATTAGAAATTTTTATGCAAAAGGATGTTCAAGGAATGTACTTTGAGTGAGAGACATCACATCCATGGAGTTGTATTGTAACAATCTCAAAAAGAGGACTTTGTAATTTCATTGGCAATAATGCTATGACTTTACGAAAGGATCATTGCATAAAATGTTAGAATCTAACATATTCTATAAGTATTCTTATACTTATGATAATGATTGGGAGTTGTGAAATGAGTATGATTGGAAATGTGTTCATTTGATCTATTTCACAAAGTAAGGACCGTAGGTAAACATTGTGTGCATGTTAAGAGCATGGGACAAGTATAGTTATAATTCAAGTAAGAAGTTGATTACCCAAAACAACAAATAATGAGTAATCGATATGGTGATAAATAAAAGGTGTTTTATTTATACTCAAAGGTTTGAGGCCATATGGGATTAATATTATTGTGTTTCACTTTGCACGTTTTGACTTCCTGAATAATTTAATTGGTTTAGAACAGTCAAATTATTCTAACGGGCTACAGTCGTTCGTATGTTGAAAGTAGGTACGAATGAAGATTGTCGTGAATTGGTGTGTGGATTGTCTAAAGTGTATTAGACATAAGCAAATGTTTGCTGCAACGTTCATGAGTGCTTATGAATATGATTTGAGCATTGGATTAAACCCACGCTCACATGGATCACTTCATGGATTTTATCATGAGTGATTGGTGAGACGATAACATCGTATATTCTTGAAACCAAGATGTGTGAGTTGTATCTTGCGAATCGGTTGCACATTGATAATATGTAAACGCACCAGTAACTTGGTGTTATAAAACATATTGTTGTGTGTGATTCGGTAAGTGAGTGCAAGCAAGCATTGAATCAAAGTTTATCCGTTCCTTTTATCCAAAGTAGGATAAAAGCGATATCTTTGGGCCCCTCGATGATTTAGTGATGGCACCTAAGTGCTTGGCCAATCCGGGACTAATTTGATGTGATCAATTGTAGTCTGTTGTCAGTCATCATAAATCGGAAGTCGGGAAATAGTATAGAGAGAATGATTAAGTTCATGTCTCATATCTATACGGTATCTAGAATGGAGGAATATATGATCCCTTATCTAAAGGACACGCGTATCTGATAAGATCAGAGTTGACAGCGGCTTTTGAAAGCTACGATTGCAGATCAGGATCTGAAGTCATACGCAAAATAGTTATTAGACTTATCCAAGTGGGAGACTGTTGGATTAGTGTCTAAATCCATAACTATTTTGGTATGCACTTGACCCGGTGGTGCATGGTCCTTTTGGGTTGCCTTCACCAAAGCAACTTGATAGGATGAATTATGGACAGAGAGGATTAATTATGATTTATTAATATATTATGAGAATAATATATTAAAGGAGAAATCATAATGTTTAATTAATATTAGTCAAGAATTAATAAGAATTAAGTTTGTGGCTAAAAGACATTAATTAAACTTAAGGGACTAGAACTGTCAATTGTATGATAGTTGAATATTGAGCTAATGGACTCTATATTAGAGGGGTGGAAGAATTCTATGGGGAAACCCATTAGAAATCGTCCTAGGCCTCTAAGGAGGGAGTCAATGGGTTGCTTAGGGCTTAAGCATCCAAATTAGGGTTTCCTTGTTAGATAACCCCAATAGCCTCACTATTTAAAGAACCCTTGAGACTCAAAAAGGTGGTGAAATTGTTCCTTAGGGTTTTCACACATTTTGGGCAGCCTCCTCTCTCCTTGTTCTTCATCCTTTTGCTCTTGGTGTTTGTGAACCATTAGAGGATTGACATTTGTGACTCTAAGCTTTCTAAAGTCATTACAAGGAGGATTTGAGATTGTTATTGCTACATAACAATCAAGGTAAGATCTAAACCCCATTCATAAGTTAATTTGATTAATTGTATGCTAGATCTAGGGTTTAAAGTCTTGGATGAATTGCATGTACAATATAAAAACCTAGATCCAAGCATTAGGGTTTGCATGAGCACATAGGATGTTCTTATGGCTAAAACCCATCAGCAACCTCTACCGCCGAGCTCCCGAATTTGTTACCAGTGCGAGAAAGTAGCCCATATGAAAGCCCAATGTCCCTTTCTTACTGCTAAACCTATGCAAGCACCAACTACTCATACCCTGCAGATCACTGCTGGAAGCCAAGGTAAGGTGGAGCCCCGAGGGCTCGAGGTCAAGCTTTCCAGCTCATATTAGAGGAGGCCAGGGCTGCGCTAGATGTTGTTACTGGTATGTTTTCATTTACTTTTCTTTCAAGTTACTTTATTGTATGCTTTCGATTATGATTCATCTGGGTACCTTCTTAGTGAATTCCCTGCCAACTCTTATACTTTTTGACTCAAGTACGATTAGGTCGTTTGTGTCTCAGTCCTTCAATAGGAGTTTTGATATGTCTCTTTGAGAGTTGGTGTGTCCTTTGCGAGTTTCCATCGCCAACGAGCACGGGGTTTCTACCTTGAGTATTTATCGGGGTTATGTTATGGAGATTGTCAAGCTGCCTTACCCGATTGAACTGATCCCTACCCCACGGGGGTGTATACGTGATATTAGGGATGGACTGGTTGAGTAGGTTTGCTGTGATGATTGACTGGGATAGATAATGGGTGGTAGTTCGAACCCCAAGAGGGGTAGAACTGACTATTTATGGAGAGGGTACCACGGTAGGATCAACCTTTTTTGTTTACTGTCGTGGCTCGTTAGTATCTTCAACATTGGTGTATGGGTTGTCTTGTGTATGTGGTTGATACTCGGGTAGAGAAGGGAGTTTCGATTTCGGATGTACTAGTAGTCAGAGAGTTTTCATATGTGTTCCCGGAGGAATTACCCGGTGTGCCTCCTAAGAGGCGGGTTGAGTTCAAGATTGATTTGGTCTCTAGTGCGGCCCCGATTGATAAGGCGTCGTACTACATAGCACCACCAGAGATGCAGGAGTTTTCCTCTCAGCTTTAGGAGTTGTTTGGCAAGCATTTTATCAAACTGAGTAGTTCGCCTTCGGGAGCCTTAATTTTTTTTGTGAAAAAGAAGGATGGGTCTCATCGCATGTGTATTGATTATCGGGAGTTGAATAAGTTAACTGTGAAGAACCGTTACCCATTTCCACATATTGATGATCTTTTTGATTAGTTTCAGGGTGCATCTTGGTTCTCTAAGATTGATTTGAGGTCGGTATATCATCAGATGAGGGTTAGGGAAGAGGATGTGGAGAAGACCGCGTTTCAGACTCGCTATAGTCATTACATGTAACGCCCAAAATTTATTAGGTATTATGATGCTTCTTATTCAAGTTATATTTGTGATATGTTTGGAATTTGGGGGCAGACACGTACGGTGGGCATACAAGGTGTACGCACGGTGTACATATATGAGGTACAGAACAGGGAGTCCCCATGCGTACGCTCGGTGTAGGTTGATCAGATGCAAACCCTAAATTTTAGGGTTTGCACCCTATTTAAGCAACTTATAACCCTCCAAACCCTTATCCTCTCAGCCTCCCTTTTCCTCAATATGCCCAACTCAAATCCTAACTCCATTGCATGTATCTTGAGCTTACTTTGAGCATTTTAGTGTTGCTTTGGTGATTTTGAAGAGCAATGAGCTTGAAGAATGAACAAGGACTTGAAGAGAGCTTGTAGATCCAGAAGTTTGGCATCTTTTCTGACTCATTTGAGGCATCAAGCTCCAACCTTGACCATTTCATGCTTAGATGTAGTCTTGGGGTGTTTTATGTCACATTTTGGTCCAATATTTGAGGTCCTTTGAGTTTTGGAAGAATCTGTCCATAAGAGCTCTCCTTTTGAGCTCTTGGAAGCATTTAGGACCATAAAAATCAGATCTTGATGGTTTAGCCCCAACCATGCAAGTGATAGATGGCCATAAAGTGAGGTTATGGACTTAATGTGTGTCTTAATCCCCATCCATGCATGCAAAAGCATAAAGTTCATAACTTTATGGTTAAGAACATTGTTAGGAGCCTAGATCTACATTCTGGATGTTAGGGCTTAATGGATTAAGTTAAAAGAAGGATTTTAGGGTGAATGGCAGGAACGATAGGCGTACCCCCTAGTATGTTGTGCGTTTCGGGCAGCTTCCCGCTTCTGGTCAAGGCCAGCGTATGCCAGGCGTACGTGCCAGGTACGTCGCGCGTACGCATACAAAGTGGTTAACGTGGGTTTTTGGGCCTTGAGAGATTAGGCCTGAAATTTTTGGGCCTCATGACCCACTGTGGAGTAAGGCCTCTGGGCCTAGGACTGTGATTTATGGTATCGGGCTTTAAAGCTTAAAGGAATGGACTTGGGCCTTAAATTGATTATGGGTTGGACCTTGGGGGAAAAGCCCATTAGGGCAAGGACTAGGGGACCTTGCCTTAGGACATGAATTAGAAGTTGGGCCATAAGGGAGTCATACTTGGACCCAATAACTAACCATGGGACTTATTATGCTTTAAGGAGAGGAATCTGGAGCCATCCGAGGAGTACGATTTCGGCACGCACAGTTGAGATGAGTTGCCTTCCTGGTATAAGTGGGTCGATGACACCAATGACGTCCTACTATTAGTTGTTTACATTAGAGATGATTGTCTTTGTGATAGTTGTCTAGTATGCCACTATTTGTTGAGATTTATGCGCTTGTATGGTTTGTTATCATGTGGTAATGGTAGGGGTGAAGTAGACCCCGTGACCTGTCGAAAGAGACTGAAAGGGTAGGCCAACACCCAGATATGCCAGGCAGTATGTGATTTATGTGCTTATATACTAGGATATTATGTGGTAGTGTTAGGGATGAAATAGACCCCGTAACTGGTTGAAAGAGACCGAAGGGGTAGGCCAGCATCCATATATGCTAGGTGGTATCCGGTTGAAAAAGACCGAAGGGGTAGTCCAGCATCAAGATATGCTAGGCAGTCCGGTTGAAAGAGACCTAAGGGATAGGCCGACACCCAGATATGCTTGGTGGTAACCGGTTGAAAGAGACTGGAGGGGTAGGCCAACACCTGAATATGCTAGGTAGTATTTTTATTGTATGGTATGTGGTATGATGGGGGAACTTACTAAGCTTCGTGCTTATGGTTTTCAGTTTTGGTTTAAGGTACTTCTTCTTCGAAAGGAAAGGAGTCGGCATGATCGCAGCGCACCACACTATGATTTTCCGCACATGAGATCTTTAGGAGTTGTACTCTAATTTGTTTTCTTATGACATGTTTTGGATATTGATTTTGATTATGACATATGATGACACTATTGATTTTTTAGACTACTGTCTTTTATAATTACATAATTAAAAATGAAATTTTTGGTCATGAATTTTGGGATGTTACATTACGAGTTTGTGGTGATGCCATTTGGTCTCACAAATGCATCGGCGACATTTATGGACTTGATGAATCGAGTGTGATGGCCAATGCTCGATCAATCAATTATTATTTTCATTAATGATATCTTGGTTTATTCTAAGACTAGGGATCAGCATGAGGAGTACCTTTGAGAGCTTCTAAGAGTTTTGAGGAGGGAACGACTGTATGCCAAGTTCTCAAAGTGTGAGTTTTGGTTACGGGAGGTCCAGTTCTTAGGACACCTCGTTAACCAGAACGGAATTATGGTCGACCCGACCAAGATTGAGGTTGTTATGTAGTGGGAGGTTTTGAAGTCTCACTCAGAGATCTGGAGTTTTTTTGGGATTAGCAGGGTATTATCCGAGATTTATTCAAGATTTCTCCAAGGTTGTTGTACCCCTCACTCGTATGACAAGGAAGGGCGTGGTAGGCTACATTTGAGACAATAAGACAAAAGTTATGTGAAGCCCCAATGTTGACCCTCCCTGAGGGTGTTGAGGATTTTTTTGTATATTGTGATGCATCCATCATCATTTTGGGGGCAATCCTTATTCAACAAGGTAGGGTTATTGCTTATGTTTCTTGGTAGTTGAAGCCGCACGAGGTGCGATATCCTACACATGATCTGGAGTTGGGGTGGTGGTGTTTGCCCTCAAAATTTGGCGACATTATCTGTATGGGGTCCGATGCAGCATTAACACAGATCACAAGAGTTTAAGATATCTCAAGGATCATCCGAATCTGAACATGAGACATCGTAGGTGGCTTGACGTTGTCAACGTATATGACTTTGAGATTTGGTACCACTCGGGGAAAGTGAATGTGTTTGATGATGCTTTGATCCGTAATTCATCTAGTTTTTTAGTTGGGAGCTTATGTATGAGGATTTCAATTGATGTGCCACTTCTGGATCTGATTAGGGAGGCTATGTCCGAGGGAGTCAAGAAGGAGAATTGGAAGCATGAGCGAACCAGGGATGAGATCGATGGGTTTTCTATCGATAGTTACGGATTGTTGACCTAGTGCGATCGGGTTTAGGTACCAAATTTTTGTTGGATCAGACAGAATGTGTTGGGGGAGACATACAAGTCCAGATTTCCGATTCACCCTGGAGCCACCAAGATGTATCGGTATTTGAGACTTAGCTATTGATGGTTGTGCATGAAGATGGAGGTAGCCTGGTATATTGAGAGGTGCTTGACCTTCCAGATGGTTAAGGTCGAGCACCAGAGGCCACATGGTAAGCTTCAGCCTGTGGAGCTTCCCATGTGGAAATGGGAGCAAATCACCATGGATTTCATCACCAAGTTACATCAGATGACTAAGGGGTTGATGCGATTTGGGTGATAGTGGACTGTCTGACCAAGAGTGCCCACTTCTTAGCTATTCGGGAGAGCTCCTCGGCTGTGAATTTGGCCAATGTTTATATGTGCTAGATATTTGACCAACATGATGTTCATGTTCTATTGTATTGGAGTGAGATGTTCGGTTCACTTCTTGATTTTGGTAGAGGTTCCCCAAGGAACTGGATACAAGGTTGCGTTTTAGTACTGCTTATCATCCGTAGAATTACGGCCAGAGTGAGCGGATAATTTAGACACTTGATGATATGTTGAGAGCATGTGTTATAGATTTCAGTGGGAGTTGTGATTGTTGGATTAGGTGTCTAAGCCCATAACTATAATTGGTATGTACTTGATCTGATAGTAGCATGATCCTTTTGGGTTGCCTTCACCATAGCAACTTGACGGGATGATTTTTGGAGAAAGAGGTTGATAAATGATTTATTGATATATTATAAGAATAATATATTAATTGAGAAATAATATTATTTAATTAGTATTAATCGAAAATTAATTTGAAACTAATTTTGGGATTAAAGGAACTGATTAAAAGTAAAGGGACTAATATTGCAGATCACCGATAGTTGCAATGTTGGGCTGATGGACTCCTTTAGATAGGAGTGGACGAAATCTATAGGAAGCCCTATAGAGATTTCGTCCAAGGCTTATAGGAAGGAGGTCTATGGACTAATTAAGGGCTAAGCAATCAGAATAGGGTTTCCACCTGAAAACCCTAGCAACCTCAGCTATATAAGGAACCCCTTGGTATATAACTTTCGGCCTATGCATTCTAAGAGAACCCTAGCCAAAAATCGAAGAGCCTCCATTACCTCTCTCCATCATCCTTTGCTAATGGTGTTTTGTGACTCCATTAAAGGTGCAATGCTTGGGGCACTAAGCTCTTAGAAGTCAAGATCAAGCAAGGAATACTTGTTATTACTAGATAACAAGAAAGGTATTCTTCTAACCCTAATAATGTATAGATTTCGATTTTGTATATACTAGATCTAGGGTTATTGCTTTGGAAATTTTATTTTCATGTATAACTTGAGAAAAACCTAGATCCAAAGCAATTAGGGTTGCATGTACACATAGGAATGTTGTTATGCTCAAAACCCATCAGTGATATCAGACCTAGGATGTTTTTATGTTATATTTGATGCAATAGTGATTTGTCTAAAGCTCGAACAAAAACGATTTTGCTTTCTGTCTGATGAATTTGACGAGTTCAAAGATGAACTCGACGAGTCCATGCCCTGAATCAACGAGTTGACTCGTCTGACAACAAATTTTTTGATTTTCAAATCTATCTTAGATTAGGATAATTACCATAATTCGTTTTTAATGCCTTAAATTGAATTATCTGCTTAGTAATGTGATTTCCTTATCTAAATAGATTGATTTGGTCAAATTTCAAGATAATGTTAAATTATATGATTAATTAATTATTAAAAATTTGAACTAGTAATTTTGAAAAGTTTCAAATTGCACCCTCAAAGTTTTGGAATTTAAAATTTAATTAAAAGTTTAATTTTGAAATATTAAATTCTGAAAACCCTAGTATTTTAAAAGCTTAAAATATAACCCTTATACTATTATAATATTAAAAGATTAATATATATATATATATATATATATATATATATATATATATATATATATATATAAGATGAGTTAATCTTACCGTTAGTAGGCGTCATTCACGAAGACGATCTATAAGGGGGTATAAGGAAAATGCCTATAAAATGGCAGTTGTATGGATGCCTACTCTCACCCGCCGCTTCCTTTGATTGGTGGAGGTTCGTTAGCTGAACGGGTAGGATATGACATTAATCCCCTGATTAATAAGTATAATGATTAATATAAAGTAACTAAATGTTTTATAAATTCTCAATCTTAGTTCATTGCAAAGAACTCCCAGGGCTCAAATACAGGCACAATATGGTTAGGGAAGTTTTGGTAGATATATTTAAGTGAGTCGGGGTTTCCGTCAAGAAAGAGGCTCCTGAGAATTTCCTGACTGACCCAACAGAAGGAAGGTCAACCCTTAGACCGGACGAAGTTTTGATTTTTGGATAGGTTGGAGGGAAACACGCATGTGTGGACCTTACAGGGGTATCCCCTCTCGTAGGCTTGAGATTCGGGGGTTTCATGGCGGGACATGCTGCATTAAAAGTTGCCACATGCAAGGTCACCAAACATGAGAAATCATGCATGGAAAATCAACACGTATTCATACCATTTGCTTTTGATAAGTTTGGTTTCCTTACGCTGGATGCAGTGGAGCTTCTTAGTAGAGTACAACGGATCATGCATAGCACTGTTATATCCGGAGATCTATAGATGTAGTCTTCAAAAAAATTGGCTTTACCATACAAAAAGGTTTAGAGGCACAACTTGTTGCCCGATTTCCTTCTCATTCGTTGTACGATGATAACTAAGATTTATTCTCATATTTACAATAGTTAAAAAGTATGAAGTAATCATACGCTAACTCACTAAGTGAATGGAAACAATGGTTTTGCTTAAAAAATCTTAGTTACTTTAGGAAAATGTGAACTTGGTGCTAGTCCATGGAATTGCACATTGCACCTTGTCAAGTCGTTAGTGGAGTTTGTGTGGTTAACCGACACACTAACTTAGACTAACAAGGGTGGCAATGGGTAGCTTGTAAATTATCATAGATCAATGAAGCGTGTGTGATTAACCGGCACATTGATTAGGTGGTAAATGACATCGAGAGTACCAAGCTAATTTGCAGGGTTATTCACACCTTGTTTGTGATCCTCGGTATCCCAGTCACAAACTTGAAGGGCATAATCGAGATTAAACGTGCCATTAAATAGTTCAATGAATCTCAAAGAATATAGGAATTTAATTTCATTTAAAACCTAATTCTTTTAATTTTGTTTTTCGTGGTGGAATTGGTAAATCATCATTTACCTACCTTCAAATAATTTACAATTGGATTACGACATCCCTCTTCGTATTGTGAATTATTGTGTTGGGTCCTAGCCTTAATATTTCATTTTGGGTGTTATATTAAGGATTCCTTATCTAATCAAAACTTTGTCTTTCTTCTTTTGTAGATGTCTACCTCAAACAACGCTTCCGCTCCCTCCAACAATTCTTTCTCGCTCCTGAACATTTGTGCGAGGATTACGTTTTGATGGTTCTAACTACAATGATTGGATCCGAAACATTCGTATGGCCTTGCACTAGGAGGACAAAGAATATGTCCTCGATAAACCGTTGAACGAGATCGATGAATCAAAAGCTACCCACAAAGAAATACTTGAGTACGGGGTTCACTACAAGGATGCTACTAAGGTATCCTGTATTATGTTAGCCACCATGAATCCTGAGCTGCAGCGGTTCTACGAGGACTATTTGCCTTACGAGGTATGCAAGGACTTGATAGAAAAGTACCATCAAAGAGCACATCAAGAAAGGTACGAGATAGTCACCTCGTTCATCACCACTAAAATGAGGGATGGAGAGTCCATCACGAGCCACTTGCAAAGAATGCAAATATATGTGGATCGTCTCTAGAAGTTGAATGTGAACTTTGACGAAGAGTTGGCTATTGACATAGTCCTACACTCTCTACCTCTTTGCTATGATCAATTCAAGATGACTTATCACATGAGCAATGAGGAAGTCACATTGAGCAAGCTTCAAGGGCTGCTAAGAACTGCTGAAAGTGGATTAAAGGGGAAAAGTGTCGAATCCACTCCTACTCCTGCTACTGCTTTTGTCCTGGAAATTAGACAAGGTAAAGGGAAGAAGAGGAAAGCTCACTCAAAGAACTGGAAGGGAAAGTCCCATGATGGATCTTCTTCAAGTGGATCCAAAGAAAAAACCGGTTCTTCCACTCCCTCCTTTGATCCTAAAGAAGCAGCATGCTTCTACTGCCATGATAAGAACATTGGAAGAGAAGTTGCCCGAAATACATGTAGGACATCAAGGATGGGAAGATAAAGCCCTCCTTCACATGTATTTATACTATTCTATCTAATAACTCATCACATGCTAGTTCTTGGGTCCTTGATACAGGATGTGGTTTTCACATTAGTTCTTATTTGTCGGGGCTAAAAAGAAGTATGAATGTGGAGCATGGGAAGATGAACTTGATAATGGGCAATAGGAAGTCGTTTCTTGTTAACAAGATTGGAGTTTACTCTTTAGTGCTTAATAGTGGGTTAGGTTAGATTTGAATGAATGTTGCTAGTCGTTAGAGATTACGAGGAATATTATTTCCTTTCATGGTTTGTACAGACAAGGCTTTAGATTTTCATTTAATAATAAAGTTAGTGATGGGTTGTGGGCAGAACATCAATCCTATGGTGCACATGCAAATCTTAAAGCTTTGGATCTAGGTTTTTCTTGTTGTACATGCAATAATCATCGAAAGCTTGAAAACCCTAAATCTAGCATACCAAAATTGAAAAACACATCTAATAAACAAGTTAGAATGTTACCTTTGATTGTAGCTTAATAAACTTGAGCTTTTGAGAAACTAGCACCTCAAATGTGATGCCTCTAATAGATCACAAACACCAAATCAATTTGAGATTCTTAGAGAGAGGGGGAGGATGCTCAAAAGTCGGTTGGCTATCCTTCTTAGGGTTCAATGGCTGATTTTGGTTGTCCCAAGGGTTCCTTATATAGCTGAGCAGTTAGGGTTTCAGTCAAAACCCTAATCCAGTTGCTTAGTCCTTAAGAAGCCCAAAGGATCCATCCAGAAGGCCCCTTAGACGATTTCCATGTGGAATCCCACATAGAATTCGTCCATTGCTTCCTTATCGATCCTAAGCCTAAGTTTGTAACTATCTTATGATTACAATATCAGTCCCCTTGATTTAACTAATCTCTTTTGACCACAAAATTAATTCTAAATTAATTCTTAACCAATATTAATGAAACAATATGATTTCTCCTTTAATATATTATTCATATAATATATTAATAAACCAAAATAACCTCTTTCTCCATTATTCATCCAGTCAAGTTGCTTTGGTGAAGGCAACCCAAAAGGACCATGCTACAATCGGGTCAAGTACATATCAAATATAGTTATGGGGTTAGACACCTAATCCAACACTTAGTTCTATTAATGCTTATTATAATGGTTTATTTTATTTTGAAGCATTGCCTTGTGACGACGTATATGAAGCTGTGATGGTTGTAGATAACTTAGGAAATAATGTGTTACATATTGATCCGTCTAATGGTTTAGACAAGGCATGCTTGTGGCATTGTCGTCTTTGACATGTCAATAATAAGCGCATAGCCCAACTCCAAAAGGATGGAGTTTTGGAGTCATTTGACCTAAATTCGGATAACACGTGTGAATCTTGTTTACTTGGAAAGATGACTAAATCACCTTTCACTGGTACTTGTGAAAGAGGTGAGGGATTGTTTGATCTCATACACACAGATGTGTGTGGGCCCTTCAGATCCACCATAAGGGATGCTAATCACTTTTATGTAACTTTTATCGAAGATTATAGCAGATATGGATATATCTACTTAATCAATCATAAGTCAGAGACCTTTGAAAAGTTTAAAGAGTTTAAGTAAGAAGTGGAGAATCAATTGGGCAGGAAGATATATATTCTCAGATCCGATAGGGGTGGTGAGTATCTTAGTATCAAGTTCCACGACTATTTGAAGGAATGTGGAATTGTTTCACAATTGACGCCACCTAGGACACCACAACTTAATGATGTAGCTGAGAAGCGCAATCGAACCTTTTTGGACATGGTTCGTTTCATGATGAGTCGAGCTTTGCCACCAATCTCATTATGGGGTATGCCTTAGATACTGGCGCCCATATCCTTAATCTAGCCCAACTAAGAAGGTTGCCAAAACACCTCACGAGATGTAGACAGGGATGAGATGTGGACAGGGAAGGTCCCCTCATTGTCACATATCAAGGTTTGGGGTTGTGAAGCTTTTGTAAGACGAGAGACTCATAACAAGCTTGAACCTCGTAGTGAGCGATGTATTTTCATCGGTTACCCACAGAAATCCTTTGGATATCTCTTCTACAGACCTAGTGATAATGTGATATTTGTAGCAAGAAGAGGAGTTTTCCGCGAGAGGGAGCTCATATGCTAAGAGGACAGTGGGAGGATAATTGATCTTGAAGAGATTCAAGAATCAAGCGATGAAGGAAGCTCTAACACTAGTGCTCAACCTGAGGAAGAGATTTTTATTGAACCAGTTGATGAGTCATTACCTCTTAGACATTCCTCTCGAGTTAGAATGGCACCGGAGTTTTATGGTTTTCATATTACTACAGACGGTGAAACGTTTATCAATGATAGTACACTAGTAAATTTGGATGAGCCATCTAGCTACAAGGAAGCCATGGCGGGCTCGAAGTCTGCAAAATGGAAAGAGGCAATGGACAACGAGATCCAATCCATGTATGACAATCAAGTTTGGAACTTGGTTGACAATGTACCAGGTCGAAAGACAGTTGGGTGCAAATGGATCTTCAAGAAGAAGACCGACATGGATGGAAAGGTGCATACGTTCAAGGCACGGCTGGTTATGAAGGGCTTTACTTAAACCCTAGGGGTTGATTATGATGAGATCTTCTCTCCAGTGACTAAGATCAAGTCTACTAGGGTTATGTTAATTATCGCTGCGTTTCATGATTATGAAATCTAGCAGATAGATGTCAAAATCGCCTTCCTTAATGGGAAGTTGGCTAAAGATGTTTACATGTGTCAGCCAGAGGATTTTGTGGATGCTAAATACCCTAATAGAGTGTGCAAGATTAATAAATCCATTTATGGATTAAAGCAAGCATCTCGCAAATGGAATATTTGCTTCGACGAGAAATTCAAAGAGATTGGTTTCTCTAGAAGTGAGAATGATTCCTATGTGTATGTTAAGGCTAATGGGAGTATAGTTAGCTTTCTAGTATTGTATGTCGATACCATACTACTCATTGGAAACAACGTTCCAACCTTGCAGGAAGTTAAGTCCTGGCTTGGGAAGTGTTTTGCTAGGAAGGATCTAGAGGAAGCTGTTTACATTGTAGGGATAAGGATTTTGAGAAATAGGAGTAAGAGACTAATTGGACTTAGTCAGAGTAATTACTTGGACAAGGTGCTGAAACATTTTAGCATGGAGAATTCCAAGAAAAGGGAGTTGCCTATCCAGAGCAACACCAAACTGAGTAAGACTCAGAGTCTGAGTACCGATGTCGAGATAGCAAAAATGATTCGAGTGCCATATGCTTCCGCCATTGGCTCGATCCTGTACGCTATGACATGTACTTGCCCTGATGTGGCTTTTGCGTTGAGAATGGTTAGCCGCTATCAAGGGAACTCAGGAAGAGCTCATTGGATAGCAGTTAAGAACATTCTTAAGTATCTGCGACGGACTAAGGACTGGGTCCTTATACTTAGAGGCAGTGATGACTTGAGAGTGACAGGGTATAACGATGCTAGTTTTCAGACTGACAGAGATAAATTCCGCTCTCATTCGGGCTGGGTGTTTACCCTAAATGGAGGAGCAGTAACTTGGAAAAGTTCCAAGCAGGAGACCGTAGCTGATTCAACATACAAATCAGAGTACATAGTTGGGAGTGAAGCGTTCAAAGAGGCTCTATGGTTGAAGAACTTCATTGGAGACCGTGGAGTTGTAGCAGTTATAAAGGAGCCCATGGAGATTTTCTGTGATAATGAAGGAGCGACTGCCTTAACCAAGGAACCAAGGGATCATGATAGATCTAGACATATCGAAAAAAATACCACTTCATCAGACATCAGCTAGAAGGACTCCTTGTGGTCAAGAGGGTATCATCAGAAGAAAATCCCACGGATCCCCTCATAAAGGGTCTAAGTAGGATCAAGCACGTTCAGCATGCGAGGAGCATTGGTTTGAAAGACGATATTAGTTTTAGTGATTAGATAGATGTTTAGAAACTTGTAATACATAAATATAATTAAAATTTCGTGATTATATAATGGAGATTTATATATAAGTATTGTTTACTATTTTGTGTCAATTGTTTACTGTTGTTTCACTTTTGCATGTTTTACTTCTAGAATAATTAGATTATTCAGATTATCCACAGTCGATCATACTTTAGAAGTAAGTAATGAGGCAAGACTATCATGTATTGGTTTGTAGATTGTCTAAGTGCTTAGACATAGCAAAGGTTTGTTGCAACCTTCATGAGTACTCCTGAAACAGGATTTGAGTATTGGATCAAACCCACGCTCATTTGAATTACTTCATGGAATTTATCATGAGTAATTATGAGACGATAATATCATATAATCTTTAAACTAAGATATATGAGTTGTTGTTTACGAGTTGGTTGTGCATTGATAATGCATAAATGCATCAGTAACTTGATGTTATAAAACGTGTTGTTGTGTACGATTTGATGAGTATATAGTACAAGCATATAAATCAAAGTTTATCTGTTCCTTTTGTCCTAAAGAGAAAAGTGATATCTTGGGCCCCTCGATGATTTCGTGCTGACTTATGTGCCAGGCCCAATCAGGACTGAATTGATGTGTTCAATTAAGTTCGTTGTCAGACAAATCAGAAATCGGGAAACAAAATGCTAGACATTGAGAATGATTATGTTCCATGTCTTTTTCTACACAAAATATTGTAGAACGGAGGATTATATGATCCTTTATCTAAGGGACGCTTCATTGACTAGGTCAGAGTTCGACATCGGCTTTTGAGAGCTATGATTGCTAAGTCAGATTCTGAAGCTACATTGGCAGTTATAGTTATTAGACTTATCCAAGTGGGAGATTGTTGGATTAGGTGTCTAAGCCCATAACTATAATTGGTATGTACTTGATCTGATAGTAGCGTGATCCTTTTGGGTTGCCTTCCCCATAGCAACTTGACATAATGATTTTTGGAGAAAGAGGTTGATAAATGATTTATTGATATATTATAAGAATATGATATTAATTGAGAAATCATATTATTTAATTAGTATTAATCAGAAATTAATTTGAAATTAATTTTAGGATTAAAGGAACTGATTAAAAGTAAGGGGATTGATATTGCATATTGTTAGGTGCATTTCATGCATTCATTTTGTAGTTTTAGTTCATAAAAGTGCATTGCATTTAGGTTTAAACTCATGCATTTTGCATATTTTTCGGGATTTTTCAAGATGCAATTTCATTCACACACTTTTATGATATTTCAGGGACTTTTGAAGGTTGGATCTTGATGGAGGAAGTTAAAAAGAGTTGGAGACAAAGTTTCAGAAGTTTTGGAGCATTGAAGAGAGAGAATGAAGAAATAAAGAATTTGGCTTCACAGGTATTTTCACGGGCCGTGTAAACGCATACACAAGAGCATTCTACTTCAAAGGCCGGGAAGGATTGAGCATTCTACTTTTCTTGTTTACACGGTCGTGTAAATGGCACCCTTTAATTTACACAGGCCGTGTAAACGTCTCGACAGTTTTTAAAGTAGTTTTACTCTCATATAATTCAGACAATCAGTTTTTTTGGAAGTTAAGTCGGATTTTGGACAGAGAGAAGGCGATTTTCAGAGCTTTTGGAAGTAGATTAACACTTGGGAACACTTTAATTTCCTTTTTATAAGTCAATTTGAAGTTTAAACTTGTTTGATTTGTATTTTAACCTAGACATGTGTGGTTGATTTCATTATCATTTCTGAATCTAAATTCTTAAGTATGTGTTGTTAGGTTGTAACTTGAACTTGATTTGTGTTTAACATCTAGTAATCTTTGATTTGATCTTAATCATGTGTTTGATTTATTCTCTTTTTCACTTGATCAATGAATTAGGGTTCTTATCAATCTAGTTAATCAAATTGTAAAACTTGTATATGTTTTATGATTTGATGTTAGTAACATGCACTTAATTGATTGTAATTAAATCAAAATGAGTGTAATGAAAGATTAAATGTTCATAATCCCAAGCTTATGAGGAATAGTGAACATTGTTGGTAATTTTTGCAAAAACTTAAAGTCGTTTAATGATTTGATGAAAGAGCTTATTTGAATTAAATCAATTAAATGAAATTTTATTTGAAGAACATGTTTTGAATAAAACATTTTTTGTCAACTCGGATATTAGAGTTTATTAGTATCTAAATTATCAACCTAGATAGAACATAATCATATTCATTTTGCATCTTTCAACATAACACATGTATAAGAATCAAAATCGGAAATGTATTTCTTTTACTAAATTTTGTTAACAATCTTGTTTATTTATGAAGTTTAAATCTAGTTCAAACACAATCCCCCATTTTAATATTATTTGTATTATGTGTGAAAATATGGCAAGATAAGAAGTCCTGTATTCCTGTGGACCGGCCCTGCTTACTCTATACTATCTTTAGTATAAGAAATAGGAGTGACTTGAGCTTTATTAATATTATTTTATCCCATTATTTGTTGGTTTGACAGCCAAACACATATCACTGATAGTTGCAATGTTGGGCTGATGGACTCTTTTAGAAGGGAGTGGACGAAATCTATAGGAAGCCCTATAGAGATTTCGTCCAAGGCTTCTAGGAAGGAGGTATATGGACTGCTTAAGGACTAAGAAATCAGATTAGGGTTTCCATCTGAAAACCCTAGCAACCTCAACTATATAAGGAAACCCTTGGTATACAATTTTTGGCCTATGCATTATAAGAGAACTCTAGCTGAAAATTGAATAGCCTCCATTACTTCTCTCCTTCATCCTTTGCTAGTGGTGTTTGTGACTCCATTGGAGGTGCAACGCTTGGGGCACTAAGATCTTAGAAGTCGAGATCAAGCAAGGAATACTTGTTATTACTATATAACAAGAAATGTATTCTTCTAACCCTAATAATATATTGATTTCGATTTTGTATATACTAGATCTAGGGTTATTGCTTTGGAAATTATATTTGCATGTATAACTTGAGAAAAACCTAGATCCAAAGCAATTAGGGTTTCATGTACACATAGGAATGTTGTTATGCTCAAAACCTATCAGTGATTCCTACCTTCCTCTAGTTGAGTTTTCTTGCAACAACATGTATCACTTTAGTATCGGTGCGTCGCCGTTTGAGCTTCTCTACGGGAGGAAGTGTCGTATCCGGATATGTTGGGGAGAAGTTGGTCACCGGTTCATGCGAAAGACCGAAGTAGTTCTTCAGACGACATATATTATACATTAGATACGACAGAATTTGCAGACAACTTAGAGTCGACAGAAGAGTTATGCTGACAGACGGCGATCTAAGTTGGAGTTCCAGATTAGCGATATGGTTTGTTTGAATGTGTCACCCTAGAAGGGTGTAATACGCTTCAGCAAGAGGGGAAAGTTGGGGCCCCGATATTTTGGGCTGTTTTGAGTGATTTCCAAGGTTGGCAGGGTAGCCTGTCAATTGGATCTGCCTGAGGAACTCAGTCAAATTCACAACACCTTTCACGTCTCTCAGCTACGGAAGTTTGTAACTGATGATTTATCACAACACCTTTCACGTCTCTCAGCTACGGAAGTGTGTAACTGATGATTTAGCAGTGGTTCCCTTAGATGATATTCAAGTTGATGATTGCTTGAACTATGTTGAGAGATTAGTGGGGATTTTTTATAGGAAGACGAATGCCTTGCGCAACAAAGATGTATTAGTAGTCAAGGTCCAGTGGCAGCATCGGAAGGGTTCCGAATGGACTTGGGAATCCAAGGCAGAGATACGAGAGCACTACCTTGAGTTATTCATGCCAGTGGACTTCGAGGATGAAGTCTGATTTAAGCAGGGGAAAATTGTAACACTCATCATCCAGGTAATTTACATTTTTGAACCTTAGTATGATAATTGTTTCCAAAGTTGGTCCCATGGCACGTAAATGAAAAACGTGGAGATGTGTGCATACGATAGGCGTACCCAAGCATATGTTGGGCGTATTTAGTCGATGTTTAAGCCCTAATTTTTAGGGTTTGAGCCTTATTTAAGCATCATTAACTTCCAAGATATTTTCCCCTCATCAACCTCCATTGCCAACTTTGTCCCTTTCAAACCCTAATCTTCATTTGTGGTGTTTTGAGCTCAGTTTTGGTGTTTGGTGTTTGGTGTCCATTTTTGAAGGAAGGAACCCATTGGAAAGCAAGGAAGGAACTCCAAGTTTTGTAGATCTGAGTCTTACACTCCTTGAGCAACCTCCAGAACGTATAATCATTTGAACGTGTTGGTTATTTCATTAGATCTTGCTAGATGCGGAGTTTTGTGCTTATTAGTCCCATATTATTGGTCTATTTGGGTATGAGCTACTCCAGACCAAATAAGTTGTCTTTTTGGACATTTTAGAGTGTCTTGACTTATAAAAATAGGATCTTGATTGCTCACATTCCTCCATGCATCCATTTTGGTGGCTTAGAACCTTAGCATAGGTTAGGGTTTTTGTGTTGGACTCTTAATAGCCATGCAAGATCATAAAATTGGAAAATTTATGATTTAAGATGTTATTTAGGACTTGACCTAGGCTTTGGACAAAAGGACTTATTAGATTAAGCACTTAATAGAGGAAAAGGTGGCAGATGAGTACGTTAGGCGTACTTGAGGGTACGATGTATGTACCTGTTCAGGACCCCGTAAGCTGGCCAAAGGAATACACTACGCGGGGCGTAATAGCTAAGTGCGCCACTTAGCCAGGTGTATTCAGGCTAACTGGAATCGATTGACTTTGTGACATTTGACTTTGACCATAATTTTGAACTAAGGGTATTTTGGGTATTTTGAGTTGTGAATTGAGTCTAGCTCACTGTTTTCTATATAGGTGAACCGTAGAGTTGACAGTTGGAGCAACGTTCTTTTCAGCTGTCTTTTCAGACTGTGAGGTGAGTTTTTCTCACTGTACTTGTGGGTTGAAGGAACTAAGTTTGGCCTATTAGATTGTGTATTATGGTTTGGATTGTTTCTATACTATAGTGAACTGTTAAGATCTACATGATTATCCGGTTGTTGTTATGTGTTTATTTGTTTTACATGTTGACATTGTTTGGTTGGGTTGAGACTTTGTGTCGCCAGTCAACAAACCTGGACAATCTAACCTAAAGGTTGTGGGACACTGGCAAACCAATTGTGAGGTTGTGGGCTAGAAGGGGGCAATCTAACCGTGAGGTTGTGGGCCAAGGCAATCCAATCAGAAGGTTGTGAGCTAGAGGTAATCCAACTAGGAGGTTGTGGACCCAATATGTATTATTTGTATATGTTATGTTGTGTGGTAATTAGGGGAAACTCGCTAAGATTTGGATTACAATTTAAGTTTATTGTTTCATGTACCTCAGATGATCGTGGAAAAGAAAAGGCGTGATCGTACACATCCTTTAGTGATATGTTTGGGAGATTTTGTTACACTTTGATTCTGTGATACTTGTATTTGATACTTGGTTTTGTCTCGGGGGTTGTTTGAAAACAATGTTTTTCCTTAAATAAAAAAGAAAAATTTTATCGTGATTTTTGGGATGTTATAGGAGGAAAAGCCCTTGTTTCAAAAAATCACACGTGAGCTCTTCTTTTTCGTTGTTTTCTCATTGCATGTCTCTTTAACCAAAATCTAAAATTAGAAACTTTAAACTAATATAAAAAAATATCTAAATTTAAAACCAAAAATTTAAATGAATCCAAAATTATAATTCTTAAATTTCTAAATCGATTGAAGTTAGCATGTTTTCGTAGATGGCAAGGGGAAAAGCATGTGTGTGTTACCATATATGGGTTTTCTGTTTGTTCTTTTTTTTTGCACAAAGGTCGAAGTGGTGGTGAGGTAAAACCTGTCGGCGAAGGGGATGGGGGAAGTTGCGCATTTGATTAGTTCATATTTTTATTAAACTTTGTGTTTTTCATCAACTCTTTGCTCATATCTATTAAACCAACAACCTACATCTGTTTATATTTAACCACAACACTAAATGCCTCCTCGAGGTCAACATCAGGTTGTTGGTGATATCCTTTGGCAACACGATGCGTTTTGTAGAGCTCGATGGCGTCATCAACCTTTTTGCTTAAGTTTGTACATCCATTTGCACCCCACCAACATCGTAAGTATATGAAAAGAGAATAAGTGTCCATGGTGACATTGAACTTCCGATAAAGTTTATAGTGCTCGATGGTGCCATGATGGCTTACTAAAAGGATCAAGGACAATATTAGGTGACGTATGGCTATATGAGACGTCCCCTAGATGTAAAATCAGGGTCGGGGAAGGAGAATGAGGGTAGGAAGGAGATATCGTTATAGGAAAAATTGTTCGATTATGTGTCTAAGGTGATAACTAAATTACATGCAGTAAAGTATGTTTCTTGAATTTGTTTTTTTAAAGGGAGATTTTTTTTCCTTTTGCTAAAATAAAATGCCAATTTGCCGCTTAAAAAAACAATGTAACATCCCAAATTTCGAGTCCAAAAATTTCATTTTAATTAACTGATTATAAAAACATTCATAAGAAAACTACGCAACAATATATAATTTTGTAAATCAATGTATCATGTCTGAAAACCCAAATCATATAATAGCAACATGTCAGAGTACAATCCCAAAATATCTCAAGTGCGGAAAATCAATGCGTGTGTGTTTGATGTGCTGCTACCGCACCAGCTCCTTCCCCTTCACTGAAGAGGTACCTGAAACCAAAACTGTAAACTGTAAGCACGAAGCTTAGTGAGTTCCCCCATCGTACCGCATACCATATGATCACATAGCATACATAATGTCGGGCAATTCTGGGGTGCCCGACCTACCCGGTACGACCATTATGGGGTGCCGATCTACTCGTGTCAAGCCATTCTGGGGTGCTGACCTACCCGTGTCAAACCATTCTGGGGTGCTGACCTACCCGTCGGTCCTAACAACCGACCCTCGGGGACTATTCCCCTCCTACTACCACTATCACATATAACATATCATGCCAGCATATAAACATAACATCACATACTGCCAGACATATCTGGGGTGTCTCACCTACACTTCGGTCCTAACAACTGAACTCTACTACTATCACATATATACTATCATGCTAGCATATAACATACCAGGTAGTAGCAAACCTAGATGATATCACAAAGACAATCATCTAACATACAACTCCTACTGGTGGGCCGGCATTATGGTCGTAGACCCACCGCTACTGGAATGTAACTCACCTCGTACGAGTAGCTACTGATAATCTATGCGGGAAACCTCTGTCTGCTGCTGCTCCGGAAATCCTCCGACTATAATCCCCACAAAACACTCAGTCAGAATCTGATATCTACTCTTAGGGTAAAATGACTATTTTACCCCTAACCAAGTCCAAGTCAAAGTCAACTTCCAGTTGACCCGACTCGCCGAGTTGGGTCGTCAACTCGTCGATTCCCTAACCCTTTACCCGTCCTTATCCACGATTCTACTCGTCGAGTTTAGCAACGACTCAATGAGCTCCCCTTCTATATGAACATCGAATGAACCTTCATCCGACTCGCCGAGTTGTATGAACAACTCGTCAAGTTCACCTTCATCTGATAAACAAGTCATGTCCTTGACTCGCCGAGTTGTATGAACAACTCGTCGAGTTCATCTTCAACTATTAGGAGATTGCCTTGGACTCGCCGAGTCTGTTCTAGCACTCGTCGAGTCCCATGAACTCCAGGTCTAAGGCTAAGCCCAATACGTTGGGTCACTCCTTTGGACCCTCTAACACCCTTCTAACACTCAACTGGGTTCCTTCGAACCCAAACAGAAAAAGGGGATTCAAACCTTGGACTCACCGAGTACAAAGAACAACTCGCCGAGTCGAGGTTGTCCAAGTCTCATTTCTCGATTTCTGATGTACAACACTTGTCCAGAAGATAGATCTAGGCTCCTACAATCGGTCTAGCACGTAAAGTTACAAACTTTACGTGCATTCATGGGACTTTGAGCTCCAAAAAGGTTCCAAAGAAGCTCTTAGGTTGCATGGAGCCTTCCATGGGTGCAAAAGCAACCCTTTCCTGCCTAGTGACCCCTCAAAGGTCCTAGATCCGAAGTTTGACCCCCCAACCATGCTTGCAATCATGGTTGGTTTCCACATGTGGCTTATAAAAGCCCTAAATCTCCCCAAAAAGGGATCTAATAAATGAACAAGCAAGGTATAGACTTTATACCTTCTGGAAGCTGCAAAGGAAGCACCAACTGGAACTCCTCTGGTCCTTCTTCGATCCTCTAAGCTTTTCCCTTCTTCCTTGACACCACAAAACACAAAGATCACTCAAAAGCTCTTAAATCTCTCCACACAAAGTTAGGGTTTGCTATGAAGGGTTTCTGGAAGCAATAGAGACAAGTGGGGGCGGAATGAGATGATTAAATAGGGTGCAACCCCTTAAATTAGGGTTTTGGCCAGTCAGAGTCTACTCGTCGAGTCTAGACGCCGACACGACGAGTCCAATACTTAAGTCACGCATCTCATCCCACTCCTACTCGACGAGTTGGGCCTTCAACTCGCTGAGTCTCAGGCCAAAATGCAAAATACTTAAATAAAAATACGTACCAGGAACTAGGTGCTACAAACAAATTAAAGGAACAAGCCCCACACATTTATCAAGTGTAGTTGATGATGCACCAAAAGTGTCACTTTCGCAATATCAACAATGCATGATACAACACTAATGTAAGATGCTTTGCTTCCAGATGAATGGGATTAATCTGATGATTAAAATTAATTTGCCTTTTTTTATTGATTTTGGGATTTTACTTTGTCATTGTTTTTAACGTTTATAGTTTAGCTCAAGAGTATGGTGATGTTATCAATATGCATGATCAGAACAAGTTAAGGTTTCACTGTCACCTAAGAAAATAAAAACGACCATTCAACCTCAGAAGAAAATAACAACAACATCACTTAAGTATCCTTTATTTTAGAATATGACCATTTTGCACTTGGATATCTCATTTAGTTTTTTTTTTTGAAATCCTTAACATGATGTACAGAACACGATTTTGCAGGGCAGTAATGAATATCCAGATTACAGTACTGCTACGGATGCCTAGCAAGAGGCGCCCTGATTATTACTAAAGTTACACCAATTTCATGACACATATTAGTCGGCTCAATTTTCTTGATTTTATGCTCATTTAAAGCATCATACTTTATAAATTAGTTTTTATGACATTTAAAGATGGATTCTGGAAAAATGTTTGATTTTGTACTCATTTATACCAACATACTTTATAAATTAGTTTTTATGAAATATTAAGATGGTTTCTTGAAAAATGTTTGATGTAATGCTCATTTATAGCAACGTATTTTATAAAATTTAGTTTTTTTTGTTATTTAAAGATGGAATCTTGAAAAATGTTTGATTTTATGTTCATTTATAGGAGTGTACTTTATAAAAATTAGTTTTTATGACATTTAAAGATAGATTCTAGAAAAATGTTTGATTTTATGCTCATTTATAGCAGTATACTTTATAAATTAGTTTTTATGACATTTTAAGATGGTTTTTGGAAAAATGTTTGATTTTATGATCGTTTGTAACAGTGTACTTTCTAAAAATTGTTTTTATGCCATTTGTAAAGATGCAAGTTCATTGAATATCATTTGTAGCGTCAAGTTTATTGAATATCATCTGTAACGTGCAGATTTATTCAATCAATCAGTGTATCAGCTTCCCATTCAATGTATAAAAAACATTTCCTTTAAACTACTGACCATTCAAATCCACGCCAATGGTGTGGGTGACCTTCATCTAGTTACATATAAAATCTTATTAACCATTATTATCACTATAGCATCCACGGAAAGAAGTTTTTCAAATTAAGTTGAAATTATTAAAGACTTAGGCTGTAACGACCCAAATTTTCAAATAAAATTTTCATTTTTAATTAACCAAAACATTCTCATAAAATATGAAATCTCAATGACAATCGTTTTCAAAATCCATAACATCAACATTTTATTCAAATATCAGAGTGTCCCATCAAAACAATTACCAAAGAGTGCATGCCGCACTATCAAGCCTTGCCCTTGCCCTTAGGCTCAGATATACCCGAAACAAATCCACAAACTGTAAGCTAATGCTTAGTGAGTTCCCCAGAACATACCCCACACAGTCCACATAATCACATATACCATATCAACTATAAAAGCTACATAAACCACATAAGTCATGCTTACAACATATAAGGATGCCATGGAAACTCTCCAAGGTCTTACACCTAGTGCCACTGGAACCCCCAACTGGTCTTAACTACCTGCCATGGGAACCCCCACATGGTCTTCATGCCATGGGAACCCCTACATGGTCTTCCTGTTGTAGGAACCCCTACACGGTCTTTACTAACAAGAAATAACATACAAGCCACACATGAAAATATACTAGGATGCCATGGAAACCCTGCAAGGCCTTCACATAAGTGCCTCGGGAACCCCCCTGAGGTCTTTCATGCGAGTAACACAAATAACTAGCATACCACATATCCCA
Source organism: Lactuca serriola (assembly GCF_051521515.1). Classification (NCBI taxonomy): domain Eukaryota; kingdom Viridiplantae; phylum Streptophyta; class Magnoliopsida; order Asterales; family Asteraceae; genus Lactuca; species Lactuca serriola. The sequence continues at coordinate 5,385,147 of NC_136413.1, forward strand.
TAACCAACTAGTCATATCTCATAACAATAATGGGTTGACCTTGGTGTCTTAGACTTATTGGTATGGTGAGGAGACTCACATTCTCAAAATGTTGAACTGATAAGATAAGATTGGATAAGTCCCAACGCGTAGCTCCAACTCAACTGCCTATAACGATCATGTGATTAACTTGTCAAAATCCCAAAATACCATAAATACCCTCTAGGTCAAACTTGGTCAACCCTGGTCAAAGTAAGTCAATAGTCAAGGTCAACAATCCATGTTGACCCCAACTCGTCGAGTTCCCTCAGAGTCCAGTAAACCGGGACAAACCCTAGCCAACTCATTGAGTTGCTTAGCATCCAGAAACAGGGAACCCCGTCCCAACTCGTCAAGTCGTCAGGGCAACTCGTCAAGTTTCCCCTATCTTCATGCATTCCATCCTTTCCAGTCGAAACTAAAGCTCCATGCAATGAATCCTTAACCATAGAGACGTCTAGAAGGGAAAAGTTTCCAACTTTACCCCCCAAAGACCATCTAATATGCCTTAGACTCAAACCCTAGCTCATTTGAGGAAGGTCTTGACTCATTAAGCCTTTAAACCCTCATCCCATCGACCCAAAACACAGATCTAAAGCGGTGAAATATTCTCCAAGATCCATTTTAGCCTTCATTGTGGACATAATACATGAATGGGATATGGAGGCTATTAAAGCTTGCAACTTTAATCCTCTAGAGGTCTTATAGAGGCCAGATCTACACTCCTAACCACTGGAAACCTCTTATCTTGGAACATCCAACCCAAAGTCCCAAAACAAGCCCTAAACTACCAAAAGACGAGATCTAATACACTATATGTCAAGGTTATGGCTTTATATCTTCAAAATGCAGCCCTTGATGTAGAGTTTCTGGATCCAAGATCACTCCTCCAAGATTGCTACTTCACTCTTCAATGGTTCCTTCAAGAATCACACCACAACACTCAAAACTTCATGGAACAAGAGGGGGTAGGCAGTTCTAGGGTTTCTCTGAGTAAGGAGGCTAGTAAGGAGGCCAACCCTAATGGTTAAGTTCTTTAAATAGGGTGTTAAACCCGAGAAATTAGGGTTTTCCTTTACAGTGCCTACTCGTCGTGTTGGGCCTTCCAACTCGTCGAGTAGATCCTAAGTCCCGCGTCTAAAAATCATTTCTACTCGACGAGTTGGAACTCCCCAACTTGTCGAGTTCCAGTCTAAAACCCTAAATTTTTGAGAAATAATCGATACCTGGAACAAGCGTTACACAGGTGTTGTTTGTTTTTTTGAAGCGAAAATGCTTGAAGTCTGCGGACTACCTCTGCAACCCTCTGTAGCAGAAGAGGGGGATCAAACGGTTGCAACATATAAAAAGTCTGTTTGTTTTTTAACCTCTGCAGACTGTTGCAATAAATTAAAGTAATGTGTGAAGAAGTTTGAGCAGTGGGTCCAATGTTGTGCTACGCAACAGACGTGCATCAGTTTTTAAGTCAGAAGTTTTCTGAAAAACAAACAGTTGTAAATGACCAAGTGTTGTGCGGCGCGGCAATAAATGGTCAGAAATGGTTTTTTAGAGAAAAACAAACATCACCTTACTTAAGGACCGTTGATGTCACAAAAATGTTAAGTAGTTTGACTACTTTATATTTGGATAAGGATGTGCTTAGATAAGATTAATCATGATATATTACGATATATTTTTGGAAAGGAAAATAAAATTGAATTCCTTTGATTCAAGCTCTTTGACAAATCAGGTAGAAAACACATGATACAACCACCGAACCAACTTTTTTTTAATCTTGATAATACTATTAATCAGTTTGTATTTAACAGACTTCGAGAAGTATTTTTTTTATTAAATTAGTGAACTTGTGTGAATTGTTTTATGATACATGTGTCTTTAAAAGGCCTTTCTATTTACACACGCCACGAACTCAAAATCTATTAAAATATATTTGGACCGATTTTGTATATACTTGGCGTTTTCCTTATTTTCTCTTCATTGTATTTCACTATTTTGTTTATCTAAACTCCAGAAACATTATTTTATTCGTGCAACATTAAATGATAACAAAAATAATTTTTAAAATATAAATATGAATAATTAACATTATGTACCAAAAGGTCATGTCTTTTCGTTATTTTTTTTTGAAAATATTAAGTTGTTGGACATGACAAAACAATAACCTATTCATAATGTCTTCTTAAAAAGGACGTAAAAATTTTATAAACTATAAAGCATAATAATAATAACAAAATTTATTTTCTTTCATGAAATTTACGTTAACATTCGTGTTGTGAGTTTCAATGAATTTATTTAAATTAATTTTCAAAATATTCTAAGTTACACGGATTGGCCGAGTGTCATAATATTAAGAAAAGAAAATTTATGTTATAGGCCCCCCAAGAAAAATTATATACGTTATAGGTCCACCCTCAAGTACCCTTTGTCACACACTCACATCCCTCCAACACAGCCCCTCCTCCGAGCGTACCCTCATTGCACCACATGCACGACACAAGTACGAGCTCCTCTTACATTATATGGGTAGCTTCAACAAAAAAAAATCAAAATTTGATGATTATTCGAACGAATTATTATTTGATTGTTACCACTTTAAACAGTGGAAACACATCCACACATCTTTTCTGACAAGATATTTTATTATAGTTGATAATTTCATTGTCGTAAGTCGTAACTTTCTACCACCGTCATTATCAAGGGAACATGCTAAGAGGGGGCATATATGTTGGCAGTTTAGCATTTACACGATGTACAAAACTGTTTTTATAGATAACGTCTTACATGTGAAACGAAAACCAACGATGACACAAATACAATATAAGTAAGAGTGAAAAACACCAACAAGCAAAATGAAAGCAAGAAAAATGTCACAAATACGGAGGCTAGTATATACATGCTATACGAGGGGAGTAACTAGTAACTAGATGGGGAAAGGTAGAAAAGAGTAAATATGTATATTTATTGTCCTCAAGAAGCTATCAAAAAGAGAGGAAAATAAGGAACTTAAGTTGTTAAGATGTAACGTCCCAAATTTTTAACCAAAAACATCATGAAAGTACATATCATCCAATTGTTTTCAAAAGTCATAAAACATATTTTTCAAAATAAAGCCATAACATAAATCAGCAGAAGTCTCAAATTGTAATCATAACATCGATGCGAGTGTACAGTTACGTCGCGCTCTTCTCTTTCTCATCGGAACAACCCGAAAAACATTCAACTTTAAGACTTAAGCATAAAGTTTAGTGAGTTTCACAATATACCATACATTCTATTACATATACATTTGCTATGGTCCAACCATAGTCTCACATACAACCATTATAGTCCAACTATAATCTCACATACATTTGTTATAGTAAAACTATAGTCTCACATGCCATTGTTATAGCCCAACTATAGTCTTACATATATTTGATATAGTACAACTGTAGTCTCACATATAATTGTTATAGTTCAATTATAGTCTAACATACAATTGCTATAGTCCAACTATAGTCTCAAAGCATCATACAATCATGATATCATACAAAGACATCTAATGTCATACATAGTATAGCAAGAAACTCTCATGAATCTAGCAACCACAATCTCTAAAGAAACCTCCTCAATGAACAGCTAGCACGAACCACCTAATACCAAATAGAGGTCCAGCCTCAGTCTAGTACTCATATCCATTAAAGGTTGACCAAAAGTCAAACTAGTCAAAAAGTCAACGGTCAAACGTGTTGTAGCTAACACCAAACATGTCACGTACACTACATGACAAAATAATTGACTCTAAACCTTAATTAGTGCGCCACGTTTACTAGCTTAACCACCTATTTCATTAAGGTCTTGATACATCAAGCCAAAGGCTTTAACCTTCCAGAAGCCTTCCAATAAGGCTCTTTATGAATAAAGTTTCCAACTTTATCCAGATCCAACTCTCTAACAAGTCTAACCCTAAGCTAGTTCCAAAATGAGTCCAAAATGGCTAGATCTTCTTGCATATAGAAAAAAGAGCTCGTGCATGCACTCTTTGCTCCACAAAATGACCAGAAATCCACATCAAACAAATCTATTAACCTGAAGTTTCCCAAACTCCAAGAACATCTTGAAAGAGGGATCAAAATGACTAAAGCTACTCTTCTAAATACTAGATTTATGAATGAAACACATAAAGCTTGAAACTTTATCACTTACAATAGTCCAGAATATGACGAGAAGGCTAAAACTCGGATCAAGCTTCTTTTCACACCAAATGACTAGCTTCCTATTCAAGTTACACCAAATGCACCAAAACTTCAAGATCTCAAGGAAGGAGGCTAGGTTTTTCTTGCTTAGGGTTTCTTGAGGATGGAGGTTGGTGATGAGAGCAAACCCTAAAAGTTAGTTCATTTAAATAGGGCTCAAATCCCGAAACCTAAGGTTTTGAGCTAATTATGGCGATGAGTTGTGCCCAAATAAAGAAGAGTTGCCCCCAACACGCTTCCAATGCATCGCTACTCTCAAAGATACACATCGTGTTCAATCCAAGACCCAATTCTCTGAAACTTTAAAATTAAATAGCTTGGAAAATAAACATACCAGGAAACAAGTGTTAGTACTCTCCCTCACTTGGCTAGATTTTTCCCTCAAAATCTACCTCTACAAATAGCTCCAGATATTGTCTACGCATATCCTCCTTGAGTTCCCAAGTTCATTTGGAACCTTTTCGGTGTTGCCATTGCACCTTTACCAACCTGATCACCTTGTTGTGCAAGGTCTTCGCACTAATCTCTCTACATAATTAAGTCGATCATCCACATGGATATTCTCCAATGGTACTACTACCGAGTCGTCTACTATACACTTCGTAAATTGCGAAACATGAAAAGTGTTGTGAATATAACTAAGCTCATATGACATCTCTAAACGATATGTCACCTTCTCAATTTGTTTTATGACCCGAAAGGGTCCAATATACCTTCGGGCCAACTTACCCCGCATTTAAAACCGGATAACCCATTTCCAAGGTTACACCTTCAGAAGAACATAATCTCCAACTCGTAAATCCAAGTCAGACCATTATCTATCATCATATCCCTTTTTCCACCTTTGTGAAATTTATAGTCTCCTACAGACTCTCTGAATAAGCTCAATGGTATTGAGCACAATATCATTGCTCCTTATAACTCGCTAACTCGCCTCTCCTCAACAAATCGGGGGTCTTGAACGTTCTCTCATACAACAACTCAAAATGGAGGCATACTAATAGTCAATTGATAAATGTTCTTATAGAATGGAAGATACGAATCCCAACTACCACCGAAGTCAATGACACACTCATGGAACATATAATCTAATGTATGTATCATCTTTTCATTATGACCATCCGTTTGAGGATGATATGTCATATTAAAATGTAGCTGAGCACCCAAATCTTCATGAAATCTCTTCCAAAACCTAGAAGTCTGACACACCTTTCTGAAATCATCAAAATTGGTACATCGTGACGGGCAATCACCTCTCTAACATAAATTTCAGTTAGCTTTTTCGATGAGGAACTATCAAGAATCGCTATAAAATGGGTATTGTTGGTCAATCTATCCATGTTAACCTAGATGACATCCACATTACTGGGAGTCTTCGGTAACTTGGTGATCAGATCAATAGTAATACACTCCAACTTCTATATCAGGATCTCTAATGGCTAAAGCTTTCCATGAGGCTTCTGATGTTCAGCCTTGACCTTCTTGTTGGAAAACACAAGTTACAAAACAATGCTCTAAGCGGAAAAACATTTAACAATTAAATGATTAGGGTACATGCAACCTAAAGATGATCTATGTCTTTCACATAAAGGCAACATACTATGAACTATCAAACTACAAAAAACCTAATGAAATGTAACGCCCTTCTCAGGTATTGATTTTTGATATAATATTTTCTTGATTTCTAGGTCTACTCGACGAGTTGGTTGCCCGACTCGTTGAATAGCAGCGGGTTGGTCCACGTGTTTAAATGACCTACTCGCCGAGTCCAAGGTTGGACTCGACGAGTAGGATTTGGAGGATGAAACCCTAATTTCCAGGGTTTTGCACCCTCACCCTATTTAAAGGATCATTGGAGAGTTATGCAAGGAAACCTTAGGAACTCGACGAGTCACTCTAGTGACTTGACGAGTGGCTGGTTATACTCACCGAGTCGAGGTCAACATGGAATGTTGACCTTGACCGTTGACTTTGCCCTTAACCAAGGGTTGACCAGTTGACTTCTGGGGACATTTTGGGAAATTGGAAGTTTACAAGCATGGTTCTATGGTGGATATAGGTGGTGGAGATTATGCCGGCGATCCGATAGTTTGAGGTTGTCTTCGAGTCGACAATGTGAGGTGAGTTATCCTCGTTATATCAATAGGGTCTAAGGCACCAAGGCCAACCCTTTATGGTTTGTATCTGGATTATAGCATGATATGTTTATTGATTACATCCAGGTAGTTAGGATGGTGATATGCTTATGCTTAGTGACCTGGTTAGTGTTGGATATAGTGTCTAAGTCCATAACTTTATTTGGTATGTACTTGACCCGACCCGACATGGTCCATTTGGGTTGCATGGCATTGCAATACTTGGATAGACTATATGAGAGAATAAGGCACTTATGATTATTAATATATTATAAGTTCTAATATATTAATAATAGTATTATTTAATTAGTATTGATCAAGTATTAATCTAGTATTAATTTGGTGATCAAAGTGAGACTAATTAAATATATAAGGGTTGATTATGATAATCATCAATTCTTTTATGGTGGATTAATGATCCATGGTTTATGGGTTATGGATGTAACCATTTGGAGCTCCATGGATAGTCCATGGGAGTTACAAACCCATGGGTCATGAGAAATGAAGAGTCATGACAATTATGGGTCTTCATGATGAAACCCTAATTGTGACACCACTATAAAAGGGACCCTTTGGCTAGCAAAATCGGCACTAGTGTTACTAGAATATTCTTGTGAGGGCATAGCCGATTTTGAAGTGTAGAAATATTCTCTCTAGTTATTCCAAGGTTGTAGTGTTGTGTGAAGCATTTGAGGCACAACATTTGGGGTTCTAGGCTCACAAAGTCTTGAAGGAATCCAAGCAACAACAAGGTATGTATTTCTACTAGTTCTTTATGTTTTATATAATCCCCATGCCAAGCTAGTTAGGAAATAACCTTGAAAAAGAAATTTGCATGTATATAGAGAAAACATAGATTCAAGGTTATTACGGTTGCATGTACACTTAGGAAGTGTTAGAATGCTCAAAACCCATCAGTGGTATCAGAGCCTAGGATTGTTTTCTGTATACTTGATGCAAAACTGCTTGAAAATCGAAAATTCTGCTCACTGTCGACTGGACTCGCCGAGTTCATGGGGAGGACTCGCCGAGTCCATGAACAAATTCATCCTACTCGTCAAGTAGGATCATGCACTCGACGAGTAGGTGTGTGCTGGGCAGTCTTTTCGTGTTTTGTTGCTGGAAATGGATTAAAATCATTATCCCAATCTGTTTTGGACTTGTAAAATCTGTTTTTCAAAATGATAATGATTATGTTAACCCATTTTACATGACTTTTATTAATTTTCAAGTATTGTATATGTTTATATGATTTTTTGAAATTGCTTGACATGAATTTGTGTTCTTATGAGTTTTTTAGAAGATCATAGGAATTATGTGTAACCTCCATGTATGTTTAATTCATGATCTTAATGACAATGATGGTGTTCATAACTTGTCCTCAAGTTATGGATAACCAAAAGTCACTTTTTTAAATTGTGATTAAAGAACTAAAGAGGTTTCATAAAATGAAGAGTCTTCATTTTTATGAAACATTAAAACTCATAAGTTACAAATTGAAGAGACTTGGAATAGTTTCAATTCTTGCCCTCAAGTTTTGGAATTTGAAAAGTCTTACACTCTAATACTTTAATTCCAAATTAAACCTTAGATTTTTAAAAAGTTTAAAAATCAACCCTTATACTATTATTATAATTTTAATTATATAGATATGTATAAGAATATGTCATTCTTACCATTAGTAGGCCTCATTCACGAAGTCGGTCTATAAGGGGGTATAAGGTTGTTGCCTATGAAATGGTGACTTAATGGGTGTCCACTCTCACCCACCGCTTCCTTGATCGGTGGAGGGTCGTTAGCCGAACGGGTAGGATACGACTTTAAATTCTCATTAAAAGTATAATGAATTATAAAGTAACTATACATTATAAATTCCCAATCTTAGTTACTTTAGGAAAATGTGAAATTGGTGCTAGCCCATAAAATTACACTTTGTACCTTACCAAGTCGTTAGTGGAGCGTGTGTGGTTAACCGACACACTAACATGGACTAGTAAGAGTGGCAAAGGGTAACTTGACTTTATTATAGATCGGTGGAGCGTGTGTGGTTAACCAGCACATCGATTAGGTAATATTGTTGAGGGTACCAAGTCAATTTGTATGGTTATTCACACCTTGTTTGTGATCCTCGGCATCCCAGTCACAAACTTGAGAGGGCACAATCGAGATTCAAACATGCCATTGAAAAGTTCAATGTATCTCAAAAGATCTAGGAGTTTCAAAACCAATAAAACCTAATAATAAAATATTTCGTTCTTATGGTGGAAATTGGTAAATCGTCATTTACCTACCTTCAACTATTTTATAACTTGGATTACGACATCCCTCTTTCAGTTATAAATAGGTTGTTGGATCCTAGCCTTAATATTTCATATTGGGTGTTATATTAAGGACTTTAAATCAACTAACTTGAATTTCTCCCATTATAGATGTCTAGTTTAGACAGCTATGGTCTTTCCAAATCTTTAGGAACAAGCTTCCTAATGAAGATGATATCCTAAATGGCAACCAAGGTGAAAGATCAATCCCTTTGTTGTGCATTAGTGGGACTGGAAATCATACTTCAATTCCTCCACCTCCTCTAGTAAATCTCCCTATCCCACAAGTTTCAAGACCTGATAAGTTCTAAGTCACTCAATCCCTATTGACAAACAAAGTCTATATGTGCTTAGGTCTTGGAGATTAAGTCACATATTGACAAGCCGGGAGAGTCGGGTGTCGAAGTATCGAGGTAGCTGGCTGTTGACTTGGTTCTTCAGTCACTCCCTGATGACAGATCACAACATGACCCTTAATGATCTTACCTATTTGCTTGATGATGCTAAATCAGCAATGATTTGGAGCATTGGTAAAGCAAAATTTAACTGGAAGATCAACTTCCCAAACTTCCATGGACATTGACAATGGTAACATTGGAAGTCCATAAAACCTTTCTCTTCCCAATTGAAAGGGATTGGCCATAGTCAACTCGGTTGACCAAATGGTAAAGAGAAAGGCTAAGTCTGTGATAGTCTCGTGTTCCGTTTCCAAAGAGTCCATATGTTTCTGTTTCCAAAGGAAGGGCATTGGTTGCGAAGCTGCCAAATTTACCTAAAAGTCCATAAGGATAGTAAAGCCAAATGTTTGACTCTACTTCAGGAAAATTCCATTGTCTAACTCTATTAAGTTTCTATTATGAGATTCTTATTGCATGATGTGACTGGGTCACATATTGATGTTTTAAGAATCAAAGAAGAGTGAAGAAACTTAAAGGAAGTAAATGCTGATTCTGATCGCGAAGATGGATTTCAATCGCATGGTTCGGTGATCAAAAATTTAAGCTGTTACTTAAGATTTATGATATATTGCTTAGGAATAGATAGCAACAAGTTTTCCATATGGATTGTAAGGATAAGTTTTCTGCAAAGTTTTAAAATAAAATAAAAATGGTTTTGATTTTATTTATTTTAAGTATCCTTACAATGGCATTTGTGAAAAAAGGTTGTTGCTGATGGGTTTTGGCCATATGAACATTCCTATGTGCACATGCAAACCCTAATGCTTGGATCTAGGTTTCTCTAATTAAACATGCTTTGAATCCAAGACTTCTAATGACTAATTAGGTATAAGAACTATACAAAATCAGATCTAGAAGTTTACCTTTGAATCTCTTGTTTGATCTTGTTGTCTTGGAGCTCTAGAGTCACAATTGTCACTCCTCTAATGGCTTATAAACACCAACTAGCAAGGAGGATGATTTGAGAGAGAGGAGAGGGATTAGAAATCGGCCAGGGTTTCTTTGCTTTAGCAGAGGTGCCGATTTCCCTTGCCCTAGGGGTCTATTTATACTTGTAAGGCTCCTAGGGTTTCACCCTTAAACCCTAGTTGGATAATCTTTCCTTAAAGCAATCCAAATCCTTTCCAAAGATAAGCCTTGGACGAATTTGAGGCTATCCCAAGCCCTAGAATTCGTCCAACCTCTATCCAAGAAGGATTTACAGCCCAAAGTGTAACTATCAAACAATTGACAGTTTATACCCTCTTAATTAATCTCTTTAAGTCACCAAATTAATACTAATTAATTCACGACTTATATTAATCAAATAACAATATTATTATTAATTATATTATTCTCATAATATATCAATAATATTTATTCTCTCATAATAAATCATCCTGTCAAGTTGCTATGGTGAAGGCAATCCAAAAGGACCATGCATAATCGGGTCAAATACTTGCCTAATATAGTTGCAGCCTTAGACACTATTCCAACAGTCTCCCACTTGGATAAGTCTAGTAACTATATGCACAAGTACAATCCGATTCGCAATCGTAGCTCTCAAAGACGCTGTCAAACTCTGATCTAATCAATCTTGTCCTTTAGATAAGGGATCGTACAGTCCGCTGTTAGATATCATGCAGACAATTCGATGGAATATTTAGTCTAGCATTTTGGTTTCTCGATCTCCGATTTATTCGACATAGAACTTAATCGAACACATGAATTCAGTTCTGACCGGGCCTGGCACATAAGTCAAATCAAATCATCAAGCGGCCGAGATATCGCTTTTACCCTCTTAGGATAAAAGTTACAGATAAACTTTGACTTATATGCATTTACTTATTCATTAATCAACTATACACAACAATGCGTTTTATAACATTGAGTTACCAATGCGTTTTCGCATTATCAATGTACAATCAATTAATAAATAACAAACCATATATCTAGGTTTTAAGACTATATGATATTATCGTCTTGCAATCACCCTTTTATATATCATATTCCATAAGGTGATTCCAGCAAGCGCGGGTTTGTTCCAATGCTCAAAACTAGTTCATAAGCACTCATGAACGTCGCAACAATCGTTTGCTATGTCTAATACCATTTAGACAATCTACACACCAATTCACGACAATCTGTATTCATATCTACTTCCAACATATGAACGATTGTGGACAATTTGAATAATTCGATTATTCTTAATAAATTCAATTATTCTGGAAGTCAAAACAATAGTTAAACAATTAACATAAGACAGTAACATTACTCATAAATAATACTCCTTTTATTTAATCATCAAATGTTAACTACATTTATCTATTACACGTTTCTACTACTATCTAATCTATGCTAATATCATCCTTCAGCCCAATACTCCTAGCATGCTGCAAGTGCTTAACCCTACTCAATCCCTTCGTAAGCGGATTTGCTGGGTTATCTTCCGATGATATCATTTTCACTACGAGTTGTCCTTCTTCTACACAATGTCTAATAACGTGATATTTTCTATCGATATATCGAGATCTACCATGATCCCTCGGTTCCTTGGTCAAGGCAACCGCTCCTTCATTATCACAGAAAATCTCCATGGGCTCCTTTAAGGCAGGTACAACTCCAAGATCACCGATGAAGTTCTTCAACCATATTGCCTCCTTCGACGCTTCGCTCGCTACAATGTACTCTGATTCGCACGTTGAATCAGCTACGGTTTCCTGCTTGGAACTTTTCCAAGTCACTGCTCCTCCATTCAGGGTAAAGACCCAGCCCGACTGCGAACGATACTTGTCCCTGTCGGTCTGAAAGCTGGCGTCACTATACCCTCGCACCTTCAAGTCATCACTCCCTCCGAGGACTAAGAACCATTCCTTCGTCCTCCGAAGGTACTTAAGGATATTCTTAACCGCAACCCAATGAGCTCTGCCAGGATTCCCTTGATATCTGCTAACCATGCTCAAAGCAAAGGCTACATCAGGGCGAGTACAAGTCATAGCATACATGATTGAGCCAACTGCGGAAGCGTATGGTACTCGGCTCATTTCTGCTATTTCAGCTTCGATACTCGGACATTGAGTCTTACTCAACTTAGCATTACTTTGTATCGGTAATTCTCCCTTCTTCGAGTTTTCCATACTAAAACATTTTAGTACCTTCTCTAAGTAAGTGTTCTGACTAAGTCCTATCAGTCTCTTACTTCTTTCTCTTAATATCCTTATTCCCAAAATATAGGAAGCCTCTCCGAGGTCCTTCATAGCGAAGCACTTCCCGAGCCAGGACTAAACCTCCTGCAGAATCGGGATGTTGTTTCCTATGAGTAGTATGTCATCGACATACAAAAAGAGAAAGCTAACTATGCTCCCACTGGCTTTAACATATACACACGATTCATCTTCGCTTCGTACAAATCCAAACTCTTTGACTTTCTCATCGAAACAAAGATTCCATCTGCGAGATGCTTGCTTAAGTCCATAAATAGACTTCTCAAGCTTACACACTCTATTCGGATGCTTCGGATCCACAAACCCCTCTGGCTGAGCCATGTAAACATCCTCAGCCAACTTTCCGTTAAGGAAAGCGGTCTTGACATCCATTCGCCAAATCTCATAATCATGAAATGCGGCAATCGCTAGCATCACTCTAATAGATTTTATCTTCGCAACTGGCGAGAAGGTATCGTCATAATCAACTCCAAGAGTTTGAGTAAAGCCCTTCGCGACCAATCGCGCTTTATATGTGTGTACGTTTCCATCCACGTCGGTCTTCTTCTTGAAGATCCATTTGCACCCAACGGTTTTACGTCCGGGTACATTATCAACCAAATTCCAAACTTGGTTATCATACATGGATTGGATCTCGCTATCCATTGCCTCTTTCCATTTTGCAGACTCCGGGCCTGCCATGGATTCCTTATAGCTATTAGGTTCATCAAGGTTTATTAGTGTACCATCACTAATATACGTGTCCCCTTCGGTAGTAATATGAAAACCATAAAACTGGGGTTGAACTCTAACTCTTTCAGAACGTCTAAGAGGTAAGGACTCGTCAATTGGTTCAACCAGAGTTTCCTCCTCGGGTTGAGTGCCAGCGGTAAAGGTTCCTTCATCTATCGACTCTTGAATCTCTTCAAGCTCGATTTGCCTCCCACTATCTCCTTGGCCTATGAGTTCTCGCTCTCGGAAAACTCCTCTCCTCGCAACAAAGACAACATTTTCCTTCGGTCTATAGAAGAGATATCCAAAGGATTTCTGCGGGTAGCCGATGAAAATACATCGCTCACTACGAGGTTCGAGCTTGTCGTGACTATCTCGTCTTACGAAAGCCTCGCAACCCCAAACCTTGATATGTGCTAACGAGGGACCTTTCCCTGTCCACATCTCGTGAGGTGTTTTGGCAACCTTCTTAGTAGGGACTCGGTTAAGGATATGGGCGACAATCTCTAAGGCATACCCCTAAAAAGAGATTGGTAGTGAAGCACGACTCATCATAGAGCGAACCATGTCCAACAAGGTTCGATTACGCCTTTCTGCCACACCATTCAATTGTGGTGTCCTAGGTGGCGTCAATTGTGAAACTATTCCACACTCCTTGAGATAATCGTGGAATTCAAGACTTAGGTACTCTCCTCCTCGATCGGATCGAAGCATCTTGATTTTCCTGCCCAATTGATTCTCCACTTCATTCTTGAACTCTTTGAACTTTTCAAAAGTTTCTGACTTTTGCTTGATTAAATAGATATACCCATATCTACTATAGTCATTGGTAAAAGTCACGTGGAAGCGGTTCCCATCCTTCGTGGTTGATCTAAACGGTCCACATACGTCGGTATGTATTAGGTCCAATAGACCCTCGCCCCTTTCACACGTACTTGTGAAGGGTGACTTGGTCATCTTTCCAAGTAAACAAGATTCGCATGTGTCATCTTCCCTAAGGTCGAATGACTCCAACACTCCATCTTTTTGGAGTTGGGCTATGCGTTTCAAGACGACAATGCCACAAGGATGCTCTATCCATACTATTGGAAGAATCTATGTTCAAAACATCATCTCCTAAGTTATCAACAATCATAACAGTTTCATAAATTCCATTACACGGTATTGCTTCAAAATAAAAGACACCATTTAGATAAGCCAAAATAGAACCATTCTCATTATTAAAAGAAAATCTAAAACCTTGTCTAAACAAACCATGAAATGAAATGATGTTTCTAGCCATTTCTGGCGAATAGCAACAATTGTTCAAATCTAAACTTAAACCATTCCTAAGAACTAATGAATACACTCCAATCTTGGTCACAGGCGACGATCTTATGTTCCCCATGATTAGATTAATTCTTCCAGCCTCCACATCCCTATTTCTTCTTAGTCCCTGTACATTAGAACAAATGTGGTAACCATAACCGGTATCAAGAACCCAATAAATAGCATGAGATGAATCGTTAGATTTAATTGTGTACATACCTGCGAAAGACGGCTTGATCTTTCCTTCCTTGATGGCTTGCAGGTACTCTGGGCAGCTTCTCTTCCAATGTCCTATTTTGTGGCAGTGGTGGCACTCTGCCTCCTTTGGGTTAGGGCAGGGCTTAGCAGGATCAACTTTGGTCCCACTAGAAGAGGCACCATCTCGGGCTTTAACCTTGCGATAGTTCTTAGACGAAGCCTTCCTCTTCTTTCCCTTTCCTTGTCCAATAGCCAAAACAGGAGCAACGGGTGGATTGGGAGTTGGTGCAACAGACTTGTCCTTGAAGTTGCTCTCAGCAACCCTCAAGAGACCTTGGAGTTTGCTTAGGGTGACCTCCTCTTTATTCATGTGGTAGGTCATCCTAAATTGATTGTAGCTTGGAGGCAAAGAGTGAATCACCATGTCGATCGCCAAGTCTTCCCCAAAGTCAACATTCAACTTGCGAAGACGGTCGACATACCTTTTCATCTTTTGCAGGTGCACGGTAAGAGACTCTCCATGACCCATCTTAGCGGAAATCATGTTAGTGAAAATCTCATAACGCTCTTGTCTCGCGTTTTGGTGGTATCTCTCCAATAAGTCTTGGTGCATCTCGTACGGGTACATGTCCTCATAGGAATTTTGGAATTCGGAGTTCATAGTGGCTATCATGATGCAATGAACCTTCGTTGCATCACGCTCGTGAGTTTCAAAAGCAGTCATTTCATCCGGAGTAGCGATTTTAGGGTTGATTTTCTCGAGCTTCTCATCGAGGACATACTCCTTATCCTCATAGCGAGCAATAGTGCGAATGTATCTTATACATTCGCTAAAGTTCGTTCCATCGAAGGTGACCTTTTGACAAAGGCTCATCAATGTGAATGAACTAGCAGCAACGTTGTTTGCGTTCGACATCTACAATTAGAAAGGACAAAGATAGATTAGAATATGAATCCCTAATTATCACCCAATAAGAAAAATTAGGGCTAGGATCCAGCAACAATATTTACATATTAGAAAAGGGATGTCGTAATCTAACATGCAAACAATTTGAAGGTAAGTGAATGACGACACTAATTCTCCACCATGAAAACCTAACTTTAAGTTCTAAATGAATTTGAGAATTCCTAGGTTTAGATGAGATTCATTGAAACATTTCAATGGCATGTTTAAATCTCGATATGCCCCTCTTGTTTGTGACTGGGATACCGAGGATCACAAAGCGGGTGTGAATTACCATGCAAATTCACAAGGTGCCTTCATTGTAACAATCACCCATTCAATGTGTCGGTAAACCACACACGCTCCATCGAACTATGATAAACAATGAATCACCCTTTGCCACCTTCGCTTAGAACCAATTAGTGTGCCGGTAAACCACACACGCTCCACTAACTTCTTAGCAAGGTGCAAAGTGTAATTTCATGGGATTGCATCAATTCACTTTTCCTAAAGTAACTAAGATTGGGAAATTTTGAAAAACATGTAGTTACTTTGTATTTCATATTATATTTTTAATGAGAGGATGAGGTTGCCCTATCCTACCCATTCGGCTAACGACCCTCCACCGATCAAGCAAACGTTGGGTGTGAGTGTACACCCATTAAGCGTCATTTTATAGGCCGCAACCTTATACCCACCTTATAGATCGGCTTCGTGAATGAGGCCTACTAACGGTAAGACTAGCATTTTAGTTATATATATATATATATATATATATATATATATATATATATATATTAATCTTGTAATATTATATTAGTGTAGGGTTGTATTTTAAACTTGTAAAATTCTAGGGTTTGAAATTTAAATTGTCTAAATTAGAACTTTTAATCACAAAACATAAATTTCAAAACTTGAGGACAAGTTTTAAACATTTAAAACATGGAGGATCAAATAACAAATAATCTTTAATTAACAATTAATTCCATAATTATCCATATTTGATTTATTTAAGATTTCTTGCATAATAATTTTCCAATTTAATCAAAATAATTAATTAATTATCACATAAGGAAATTAAATATTTTATTAATTGATAAATATCTTTAATTAGATCAAGATTATAGTCATATATATCAAAAAATCGGATTAGGGTTGATCTAATATGATAAAGTCAAGTTTCCATAAGATAAATATCAAAAAATCCCCAATATGGCCCTTCCTGACGCTCGGACTCACCGAGTGCCCAACTGGACTCGCCGAGTCAGGCCAACTCGCCGAGTCGACTATGGGACTCGCCGAGTCCATGACTCAGAAACACAAATTTCGAATTTTGCAGGTAAGATTCAAACAAACAAGCAACAATTTAATAGAAACCAATCTAGGCTCTGATACCACTGATGGGTTTTAGACATATGAACATTCCTATGTGCACATGCAAACCCTAATGCTTGGATCTAGGTTTCTCTAATTAAACATGCTTTGAATCCAAGACTTCTAATGACTAATTAGGTATAAGAACTATACAAAATCAGATCTAGAAGTTTACCTTTGAATCTCTTGTTTGATCTTGTTGTCTTGGAGCTCTAGAGTCACAATTGTCACTCATCTAATGGCTTATAAACACCAACTAGCAAGGAGGATGATTTGAGAGAGAGGAGAGGGATTAGAAATCAGCCAGGGTTTCTTTGCTTTAGTAGAGGTGCCGATTTCCCTTGCCCTAGGGGTCTATTTATACTTGTAAGGCTCCTAGGGTTTCACCCTTAAACCCTAGTTGGATAATCTTTCCTTAAAGCAATCCAAATCCTTTCCAAAGATAAGCCTTGGACGAATTTGAGGCTATCCCAAACCCTAGAATTCATCCAACCTCTATCCAAGAAGGATTTACAGCCCAAAGTGTAACTATCAAACAATTGACAGTTTATACCCTCTTAATTAATCTCTTTAAGTCACCAAATTAATACTAATTAATTCATGACTTATATTAATCAAATAACAATATTATTATTCATTATATTATTCTCATAATATATCAATAATATTTATTCTCTCATAATAAATCATCCTGTCAAGTTGCTATGGTGAAGGCAACCCAAAAGGACCATGCATAATCGGGTCAAAAACTTGTCTAATATAGTTGCAGCCTTAGACACTATTCCAACAGTTGCTTATATGTTTCCATTGATAAGAAATATGGGTAAATGGATTTGGTTCTTTCATTCGTGGTAGTGTCATAATTTACCAAATAAGGAAAGATTCTCATCACCCAAGTTTCAGTTGGATAGAAACTTGGAATCATGCAATTTGTATTGTGTGATGAATGAGAATTTTCATCTTTGGTAAATTAAGACTAATTCCTTGTTCACATTCGCATGTGATTTAGGTGAAGGACTAAAAGATCGGGTATACTTGGTTGTGTGCTGGCCAGGTCCACCACAAAGGTTGATAAGATTATTCGTTATGATTTACTAAAGTTTAGTAAATATGGTTATGCTTACGAGTTTAAGTGTAATTCTGAAACATTGGAAAAGTTTCAATGTATGGCAGAATGAATAAGAAGAATCAAATAAGGCAGAAAGATAAAAGTTTCTCCAATCTGAAGAGATGGGAGAGTACTTGTGTATTTTGTTTTATGATTATCTTAGTGATTATGGAACCATATCACTATTGATCCTCTAAGGATACCTTAGTGTGTTTGTTGCCCGAGGAGAGGAATCATGAATTGTTGAAATATGGTTAAATCAAAAGATAATTCATACTTCGTTCCAAAACAAATCCTGGAGTTATACTCCAAGATTGTAACTTGAGTGACATAGTCTTTAGAAATTTCATAACACTTATCAAATGTAGAGTAAGATGTGTCATACTCTGGTACATTTGAGATTGGTAAGTTGTGATGTTTTGGATAAAACAAAGACCAGCTAAGACCAATAGTGAGAAGTGTTTAACTTGATAAGAATCCGCACTAACTATTGAATATTTGTTTTGTCAAGGAATGGTTCTTGACAAAGAGAATCATATATGTCAAGAGGTCAGTGGGAGTCTTAAAAAGATCTTAAGATAGGTTCAAGAACTAGTCAACAGATTTGTTAATCACTAGCCCACGACTTGAGGTTTGTAACCTATCGTGTTGACATATTCTTATTTCTGTGTCTATTCCAGTTAAAAGTTGATTATGCTTGTGAGTTCTATGAGTTCTAAATTGTTTGCATAACAACTTGGAAGCAATGGTAGGCCCTTGTGCTGCCGGGTGGCAAGAAATTAAGATTGCACAAGTTCAGTCCATATGAATTTGGAAGTGTCACTAACCTAGTCTTGTGATTATGGTTTTGACAAAATTCACATGGAAAAGAACACATACACCATAAAATCTAAATGTCGTAAGGTTTCTCTTCGATTCATGAAAATGATGGTGAGGAAACGCTTCCACTAAGAAGATTTTAAGTAGATAGCGGTTGTGATATTTGCATTCTCATATAGTTAGTGGAGCGTGTGTGGTTAACCGGCACACTAACTAGTGAGAATTGCAAAAGGTCTAGACAAACATGTGAGCTATCTAAGGAAAGGTGTATGTTTTTGATAAAATCTTATCAAAGCAATCTAGTATCAGAAATATGAACTTTGGTAAGAAAGTCAATAAAATATTGATTTCTAGAAGTCCAGTTGATTTCTGAGTACATGTCAAAGTTAGTGAGAGCATAAAGTGTTATGCTGGTAATCATTATTCTAGTGGGAGCATGATGATTATGTTAAATATTGCAAGTTAGCAATGTTAATTATAGAAAACAAACGTTTCAATTTGCTTTGAAAAGTTGTTTGCTATAATTAAGGGAGAGGATTTTATACTTCATTCCAATTCTACCAGCTTAGATTGAGTTTTATCAACTTTAGTCAAGGATATATATGAATGTTATGTTGGAATTGTTCAACATAAGGAATTTCTATATATGTTGCGGTCTCAAAATTCGATTATGATTACGACATACCTCTTCATAGTTCGAATTGTGAGAACATGGAAAATAAAAATTTTATAGCATGAATCGTGTCCCATATGCTTCGGATATAGGATTGATTGCATGTAATATAATATTCATCCATTCTAAATTTTCCTAATGCTTAGGGCATTAAGAAGGGAAAAGGGATTAGAACTGGATATGACTAAAATGAGTAAGCAATTGTCGAGGACAGTTTGAGGTTTACCAAAGACTGGTTACTCATGAACAATTGGAAGTATAGAGTTAGGACCATATTGACATATTTTGAAAAGAGGCGACTCTTGTTCAGAAGTGATGATCAAAATGGTAATATGGAATTGTCTCCATAGGTG